>NC_142437.1:38566666-38869696 GCF_059453495.1 Arachis ipaensis
AAATGGATAAAATCCACATAAATTAAGCACAAAATGTACCACGAAATAGTGGTGCATCAAATCTCCCCACACTTAAACAAAGCATGTCCTCATGCTTAACCAAGAAAAGACAAAGGGTATCAACATTTATTTAATGCAACTAAACTACATGCAATCTACTTACATGCAATTATCTAAATGCAAGCACCTAAATGGATGTACTTGGTCAAAATAAATCAATTCCCAAGAAAACCAATATAAGCATAAGGGCTAATGATACTAATAACCAAGCCAAACCACAATTGAATTGAGTCATTGAAGATTAAACATACTTGCAAGAGAAGGGATGATCATGGTAAAAACATGTAATTGAACAATCAAACCCTCACCGAATGTGTATCCGCTCTAGTCGCTCAAGTGTATAGGGTTGATTCACTCAACTCTCCCCTAATCATGCTTTCCAAGATTTGTTTTTCATCTAACAATCAACTATTATTCAATGCATGCATATATATATCATGAGGTCTTTTCTGAGGTTGTAATGGGGCTAGGGTCAAGGTAGGATGCATATGGTCAAGTGAGCTCGAGATTTGAATCTTTGATCAACTTAAACTTTCCAGCTAGCCTATATGATAACCTATACAATTTTGAAGTTAACCTAACTACCCATTCTTCACTTTTTTTTTTCACACACTCATGCATTCTCTTTTTTTTTTAATACAACTCATATGCATTGATTATTGTTGGACTTCACTTTGGGGTATTTTGTCCCATTTTTATTTCTTTTTTTTTAGATATATATATATATATATATATTTTTTTTTCTTTTTATTTTCTCTTTCCTCTCTTTTTTCTTTCTTTTTGCAATAAAGCATATACAAGAGCATCAATGCATATGGTTTTACCTTTAATTAACACATGAGTATATACCCAATTCCCAATGTTTTCAATAGAAATACAACACACACCTTTTTCCAACCAATGTCCCAAGTTTTCCCACACTTGAATGATGCACACACTCACTAGCCTAAGCTAATCAAAGATCCAAATAAAGGACAATTATTGTTTTTTGCTTTAAGGCTTGTAATGTGCTAATATTGAGAACAAAAGGGATTAAAATAAGTTCAAAATTAACTAACAATGGTTGATAAAAGGTAGGCTATTTGGGTAAGTGAGCTAAATGAACAATGGCCTCAATCATTTAAATGCATATATACAAGGAATAATGGACATATAGATTCAAACAAATCAAAGATCACAATCATAGAAAGAGAATAATGCACACAAGAAGGAAAATAAAGTGGTTATAGGATGTAACCACATCATTAGGCTCAAAACTCACAAGCTTGTGTTCTTAGCTCAAAACATGCTCCACAAGATATAATTCAAGCAAGTTCAATGAAAACAAAATTTTTTTTACTCAAATCAATTGTGCCCTATAAGTAATTTCTTGTAAACTTTCATCATTTTGACAAAGCTTATTTCCTAGATGCAATGTTGTGATTGAGAAAGGTAAAAATACTTAGTTTAATCCCCTTTTCGATCAAAACAAATCTCATAAGAAAAAGGAGTAAACTAAGCTTAATAGTCCATGTTTTTTTCTAATCACAACTAAACTCATACTAAACTACTATATATATATGCTATCAACTAAAAATGTAAATCAAACTAAAAGTCTCAAAATATACACATCCAAGATGCTAAGTACAATAAACTAAAAGTATCCAAAATAGCAATACAATAATCCAAAATGCAGTAAATGAGAGCACAAGTACTAAAGTAAGATAAAATAAAGCAACTAAAACTGAAGTCTGAAATTTTCACCCAAAATATGAACTCTGCCGACGACGTCGACCTCCCCACACTTAGAAGTAAGCATCGTCCCCGATGCTACAAGTAAGCCTAGGTGAGAGGGTCGACATCTGCATCTGGTTGGGGCTCTGGCTATGGCTGCGGCTATAGCTGTGTAGAAGCTCGAATCTCTGGAGGTTCCTCTATCTGCCTAGCCTCCTCCTCATGATCCGCCTCCTCCTCAGAATGATCAGAAGTGTCGGAATCAGGGGGTATGATGGCTCCCAGCGATGCCAACATCTGAGTCACGCGCCAAAAGTGTCGCTCGATGCGGCGTCGCTACGATCCATGCGCTCGATCAGATGCTGGACTAGTCTGTAGGTCGGCTGAAGTGTTGATGATGGTGGTGGTGGTGGCTGACTGGCCACTGCGGATGGTGCAGTGGGTGGTGGAGCTGCTGTAGAAGATGACAGGCCAGATGCTGCTGCTGCTGAGCGGGCTCTGGACCTACGCAGGGCTAGTCTATCGTCCACTCAAGTTTCCCACGGAATCACTTTCTCCTTTCCGTGGATCAAGGGTGGTGACTCATCATCCTGATCAGAACGAGCATGTCCACCGGGATCTCTGAGAAGTGCGTGGTAGGCATCACATAATGAGCAAAGATCTGCTGCCATGTCCTCGCCTCCCGAGTCAGATAATCGAGCATCATCCCCTTGGGTTTTGTTTTATTGGCATCCATCTCCCAAGGGGCGTCCGTGGTGGCAACTATACTCCTCAGCACATCATAGTCATATGTCATACAGTGTATCTCCGCCTCAGCCTGCATAAAAGCATCTGTGTCACCGGTCTTAGGCTGACAGTGGAGTGCATCCTCAATATTAGTGTCTGTAATCAGGATCCGGCCGCCTCTCAAGTGAATCGAGTCAAGGGTCGGTGTATAGAAGTTGCAATAAAACTCACGCACCCATGACTTGTTCACCCTAGCTATCTCCCTATCCATGAAGGACAGGCCTAACCCCTCAATCTGAAGTTCAATGGACTGCCTCAAATATGAAGGGATAACCAGCTTCTTTTCCAGGTTGAGCTTCTGCCCTTGAAAAGTTGGGAAGTGGAGCTCACGGTACAAGTTTGGAAACTTCTCTCCGTTGGTAGGGGGTAGTAATTGATCTGCTTTCTCCTTGTCTAAAAGAGGGTTCTTGGCATAACTGGAGAAGGGAGAAGCAGTGGAAGATTGAGATTTCTTCCTTTTTTGAGAGGTAACCTTGGCTTTTTCTCTGTCAGTCATCCTGGAGAAAATAGAAATCACAGGATATAAACAATTAAGCCAAGTAGAGGAGTATAAAGCAAGGAATTATGAAACAGACAGAAAAATAGACAACAAGAGGATTGACATATTTATGAAGTGAGTTAAAGGCGAGAATTCTTGAAATGCAAGCAAACATAATTCAGACAACAATCAAAACACAATCCAAGAAACATGCAACAATAACGAAATGCTTGTTTGTTAAGCAACCATAATCATCATGCCCGAAAGAATATAAAAGAGTTAATGTGAAAACAAAGAAGGAGAATTGGAGAGTTAACAAGGTCAAAAGTTAGAAAACATAGGTCAAATATTAGTGACATGACAATTATGGGACTTAACCAAGAGAAGCTCAAAAAGTATAGAAAACAAGCACACTCACATTCATGAGTATGATTCAAGTCATTGATGATAAAATATGGCATGCATAAAAGCAAAGAAGAGGAAAAACAAGTCATCATCAATGTGTATAATCAAGTTTGTAAAAATTGGTGTTGAAAGATTGAAAATGTACTTATGTAACCTAAGGCAAATTAGGCAGTGAAAATAGTTACATAAGCAATATTGCACCAACAATTATAACTTGAAAGGACCTCAATTGGAATGCACAAGATTAGGCCACTTGAAAGTTTATGAAAACACTTCAATGGTCAATGAAAAATAAATTTGAAAACGACCATGAAGGAAAGAATTTGGGGCCTATCTTGAGCGGTTCAAGACATAATAGAGGTTTAAGATTGATTGGTTCATCAAGTTCCAATTCACACAGAAATTTGTCAATTAGCACCTTGACTCCATCAATCATCAATACACATATGAGGGAACCAAAATACAATGGAAAGCTGGCCAAAGTAACCTATGAATTGAACTTGGTGTAAGGTAAGTAAATCTCAAATTCAAAAGTGCCAAGTTCAATTCCTAGGTTGCAAGTTAATAACATATTACTTTTCAAAAATTTTGGTAGCATTCCGATAGTAAATTGGACGTTTTCGGGTAACAAATAGCAGCAAAATAACACATATGAATCCATATAGCATCAACAAGCAAAATAATTGATCAATTCATATGGTTCAGGCAACATTAAGCAATCTAAAACAGCTTAAATCACATGGCGGTACCCAAAATTAACAAACAGCGATATGGAAAAGCACACAACACCAACATCATCTCCATTTAGCAAGCAAGTAACATTCAGAAATTGAACAAAAATGGAGCACTTATCAGGCCTAGAATCCTCTAACCACAACCTAGCTACCTAACCACATGCAATGCTAATCTAACCTAATCAAACAGAATTCAAACATTGCTAACTAAATTATTTATACAGAAGCATACACAAAGAAATGAAAAATGTAGGGGAAATGGAGGGACCTGGAAAGATGAGCAAAGCAGAACTGGAAGAGGCAAGAGAAGTAAAAATGGAGGTTGAGGGGGCAGTGCCGATCAGAGACGGCGGCAGCCTGGTGCAGCAGTGGCACTGAGATGGTAGGACTGAGGTGTCGTGGAGTGGCACAGAGCAGGGAACAGGGAAGCAACACAAACTAGGGCACCAGATTCTGCCCTTGGTACGGAGATAGTAGAGAAATAGCTGAGAGGGGAGGAAGGGTTTGGTGATGGTGAAGTGGAGTTCGCCGGCGGCAATGGGTTTACGGCGGTGCTGGTTTGAGCAGAGAGGGAAAGGGTCGAGAGTAGGTGAAAGGGGAAATGAGGAAGGGTGAAATGGGGTGAAGAGGAAAGAGAGAAGGGAGACGTGAGGGTAGTCGGCGGCGGTGGGTATCGCCGGGATGGTGTTGCAGAAGTTGAGAGGGTGGTGATGGAGGTTCTGGAAAAAATGGAACGTTGAAGTGGAAGGGGGAGGGACGCGAATGGATTAGGGCTTGCGCGTAGATGAGGTTAATGAATTTGAATCTATGCGTACGTGTCCATGACGCGTGCGCGTGGGTGGACAGAAGAGAGAATCCACGCGGATGCGTCAATCATGCGTAAGCGTGGATGTGCCAAGGTAAAATCGACGCGTGAGTGTCATGGATGCTTGTGCGTAGATGGGGAGTGTGTAAATCGACGCGTACGCGTGATGGACACATATGCGTGGGTAGGAGTCGCGCGTTTCGCACAGTGTTCACGCAATGTTCGTGCAACTCTCGGGAAAAAGTATGGGTGCTGCATTGACGCATCGACGCATACGCGTACGCGTGCCTGCCCCTCTTTTTTTTAGAAACAATAACAATCCTCCTAACACTCTCTACAACTTAAAACCAACCAAAATGAAAAATTAACAAAAATATTTTTGGGTTTTGAAGAATTTTCAAACACAAAGCAAACATAACTTGCACCTCAAGCAACTAATAACCAAAGCATTAAAACAAGGCTATATGAAGAGGAAAACTATCTATAATGGCAACTCAATTCACTTATTAATCAAAGCTACAAGAGAAAGGAAAGAGTTTACCATGGTGGGGTGTCTCCCACCTAGCACTTTTAGTTTACATCCTTAAGTTGGACATTTGGTGGGGTCCTTGCTATGGTGGCTTATGCTTGAATTCATCCTTGAATCCCACCAATGTTTGCATCTCCAATGTCCACCGGGATCCCAAATTAGACGCATAAAGCCTTCGAGTACACGTAAGTAGATGACAAGGCCCCAAGAGTTTTGATTGTTGAAATGAATTTCGGGGTCCCAAACCTTATTCTTGCACCCATCTTCTTGTTGACTATCATAGTTAAATCTGGGTGACAAGGCTTGTGAATTCTCAATTACGCATCCAAACATTCTCCTAGACCCTTGCAATTTGGTTCTGTACCAACCTTTACTATTCAACTTTGAGTATGCAACCATCATGAACTTAGGGTGATGTTTCCAACCACTACACAATTCTCTTCTACTCTTAATTCCATAAAGAGCTTTAAGTTGACCATCATTTTCAATCAAACCATATTCAAGTGAGAAAGTAAAGCTTAGGGATAAGAGATTTACCCACTTGAATGAAAGAATGGACGGTGATGGCTTAGGGAGAGATATTTCCAATGGCTTTACAAGCTCCACTCCCTTGTGTTCTTCTTTGGTGACTTCCACCTCTTGACAACTTCCTTCAACTTCTCCTTGCTTGACAACTTCTTCCAACTCCTCCTCATCATCAATTAAATCAAACTTCGAAGGTTGTGTAAAGTCCACTTCAACATCAATTTCACATTCATTAGAAGAATCTTCAACAAGGTTACTTATGTCACTTGGTGTATAGTTATCTTTAATGACCTCAAATTCACGCTCAATGGGGATGGATTCAATTTTAGATAAAAATTCATCAATGATTGAATCTGTCTCTTGATCAACCTCTTCAAAGTCTCCAACTATGATAGGTCTTGGAGGTTGTACACCTTCCTCAACATCAATATTAAGCTTCTTGGAGGGAGGCTCTTGAGATTCCCATGGTGGTTCCGCATCTCCTAAGTCTTCAACCACTTCTTCCTCTTCTTCAACAATCATGGCTTCCTCCAATTGCTCCAATACAAAATCCCACTCCTTATTCTCACCCAGAGTTTCTAGTCTCTCATTCATGCTACACTCTTCTATTGATTCACCACAATTGACAATGGGATTGCCTTGAGTGCACGAGTAGCGGGAGGCTAAAGTGTTTACTACCTTGATCAAAGCGGCTGTAGATTCTAGTACCTTCCTTTTCATCTCTTTTTGCCTTTGCAGGAATAAAGTGAGAGAATCATCCATTGGGGCTTGGGGTGGATAGGAGGGTTCATCATTTTGGAGAAAGGGTTCATAATAGGAAGGTGGTTCTTCTTGATGAAAATATGGTGGTGAGGTGTATTGAGGTGATTTTTGGGAGTAATTGTGTTGGAATGTGGGTGGCTCTATGGATTTTCTTACATAATGGTCACAAGGATGAGGTAAAGGTGATTGGTTATATGATGGATAAGGGTAATAGGGAGGTAATTGGTAAAAAGGGGCTTGTAAGTATGGCTGAGGAGGTTCATAGGTATAGTATGGTGGTCGTTGATTGTCACGAAGAGGTCTACCATAACTATTGCCGTGGTATGCATCTTGGAATGGATCTCGCTCATGGTACATTGGAGGGGCTTGTTGCCAAGAGGGTCGATCAAATCCTTATGGCTCCTCTCATCTTTGATTGGTCCATTCTTGATGCATGTTGTCATTGAAATTCACATTTTCTACAACATAATTTGAGCCAAACTCATAGTCAAAGGGATGAGAATTCATAGTGAAATTAAAAACAAAAATAATAAAGTCCTAAAGCTAACAAAAACTAGAAAACAAACAAAAGGCAAACATATTCACAATATTCACATATAGACAACAACCAATAACAAGCGCACATTTGCAAGTTCTCCGGCAACGGCGCCATTTTGATAAACGAAAAATTGATGGTTGAGAATTTCACACTAAAATTGATGCGCATAAACTTGTTATGCTACGATTTAGGAAATTGCACGATCGGCAAAATTCCTTCCGGCAAGTGCACCGGTTATCGTCAAGTAAAAACTCACAATAGAGTGAGGTCGAATCCCACAAGGATTGGTTGAGTGAGCAATTCAGATTAGAAGTGTGTTCTAGTTGAGCGGAATCAAGATTTAGATGAGAATTGCGGAATGTAAAATTGGCGGGAAAAGTAAATGACAAGAAATTGAAATGGCGGAATCTTAAATTGCATGAATTAAAGAGCAGAATGTAAATTGCTGAAATTAAAAGGGAATGGGGGTGATTGCATGAATTGAGTTGCAGAATGTAAAGAGAAAGTGGAAATCAGAAATGGGGAATTCATTGGGTTATAGGAGATATTGAGATCTCCGAATCAAAACATGTTTATCTCTTCCTCAACCAATGCGTTCATTGAATTTTGCTTGGCAATCTTATATGATTGGATCCCAATCCCTTGGCTCACCAATTCTCTCTAAAAACAAACAAATTCCCAATCCCTTGGTTTAAATGTTCATAAGAAGAGATGATGCTCGATCACTGATTATACCACACAGTTTCATGAACCACAATTTGGTAGGATTACATGTCACAATATCCATCCAAACCCCAATCCAATTCACTGTGAGAAAGCTTCTCTAGCATGAATCCTCCATTCCTTTCCCAAGGTTCCGAAGGATTCCAATTATGGGTAGTTTCTTTCCCAAGACAACTACCCAATGGAATTAGATCGAGAAGCTTTCTAACAAAATTCAAGAGAAAAGATTGAAGAAGAAGATAAAACTATTATTGATTCATTGAATTACAATAGAGCTCCCTAACCCAATGAAAGGGGTTTAGTGAGTCATAGCTCTGAATTCAACTACAAAGATATGAAAACTAGCTAAAAATGAAAAGGTAAAAGTCCTTCTAACTTAAATTCTATCCTATTTATACACTTTCTATATTGAGCTTCTGTTGTGTTTCTTGGGCTTTGAGGCCTCTCCCTGCTTTCCTTTTGCCTTGGGTTTATGATCCATAATCTTGATGAGGCTGCTGATCCAAATTCTGTAACATTCATTGAGCCAACTTAGTGATAATCAAATAATGGCACATGACTCAATAAATTGAAATTTCAGACTCATCAATCCTTCAGGCCCAATCCCATAAACCATGATATTCAATTGGATTTCATACCAGAATAAGTTTAAGTTAATGTTTGTGCTCAAATACTAACTTAAACCACAATATTTTTGGTCCAGAAACCTTTTCCAAGAGTGGCGTTTAAGTTGCAGTTTAAGCTTAAACTGCAGCTTAAACGCCAGACACTTCCAGTGAGGCCTTTTGTAGAAGCACGTTTAAGCTTCAGTTTAAGGTTAAACTGAAGCTTAAACGTGGAAATGGAAGAAGGCAGCCCTGGAGAGTCATGTAGTCGAACACGTTTAAGCTTCAGTTTAAGGTTAAACTGAAGCTTAAACGTGGATATAGGAAGGGCAGCCCTGGAGGTCGAACACGTTTAACCTCCAGTTTAAGGTTAAACTGGAGGTTAAACGTGGAAATGGAAGGAGGCATCCTGGAGGTCGAACACGTTTAACCTCCAGTTTAAGGTTAAACTGGAGGTTAAACGTGGAAGCTTAGAAGGGTAGCCCTGGAGGTGTCGAACACGTTTAAGCTCCAGTTTGAGGTCAAACTGGAGCTTAAACGTGGAAATGGAGAGAGCAACCCTGGAGGAGAAAACTTGGTCGAACACGTTTAAGCTCCAGTTTGAGGTCAAACTGGAGCTTAAACGTGGAAATGGCTCCCTGGTGCTTTTCCCATTCTGGCGTTTAACCTCCAGTTTAAGGTTAAACTGGAGGTTAAACGTGGAACTCCTTCCTGAGTGGCATTCTCATTCTGGCGTTTAACCTCCAGTTTAAGGTTAAACTGGAGGTTAAACGTGGAATGCTTCTTTGGTGAGACTTTCATTCTGGCGTTTAACCTCCAGTTTAAGGTTAAACTGGAGGTTAAACTTCAATTCCAGCATTTCTTAGCCTTCCTGATTCTGGCGTTTAAGCTCCAGTTTAGGCTTAAACTGGAACTTAAACTCCACATGTGATATTCAAGCTTCCTTTATTGATTTTGTTGCTTCCTTGCTTAGCCTCTTCTTCCCTGAAATCATCCAAACAATTGCATCAAAGTCTTGCAAAATTTCATGAGAAATCTTCCATTCATAGCATTCAAGTAATATAACTAAAACTCATGGAATTTGCATTAAAATCATACTGTTTGGATGGTTCATTGCTTTGTTCTTCATTTAACCATTTTTGGTTACTTTAAGCTCAAGAAAATGCATAAAACAACTAAAACTAACAGAAAAATGCTAGTGAAACTAGCCTAAGATGCCTTGGCATCACAACACCAAACTTAATACTTGCTTGTCCCTAAGCAAGTCCTGAGTTATTTGAGAAGAAAGTATGAAACAGAAAGCAATTACATTGGCTATATTAGCAAGCATTTGAAGTTCATCAGAAGGGTTTTATGCAAAAAGTTGCAGCATCACTTTTTCATACTTATCAGGTAAGATTATCACTTTTTCATTGCATCCATCAAACACTGCTATGGCCTCTTGTTATTCTTATGTCTTTGGCACTTTTCTCTTCTTTGTTTTTCTTTTCTTTTTCTTAGAGCTACTTTGCTCCTTGTTTGCTTAGTGTCATGTGTTGCACAAGCCTTTGGCATTTTCTTTTTCTTATCAGTGCACTACACATATCCACTTTAGGCATTTTAGTTCACATTTCTTCTTGAGACATTGGTGCCCAGCACCTCTTTGTGTGACTAAATGTTTTGTATTTAGGTTGCTCTTGATAATGGACTTTTGGTTGATAATCCCGGGTTAGTTAACCCAAGTTACCAAGTGTTGAAACACTCCTCAGAACCTATTCATCCAAGCATATCCTTAATACATAAACACCACAGGCATTTGTCTCAGAAGTTCAAACCATTGGTGCCTAGCTTATTTTCTCAATTTTTTTTTTTTTTTTTTGCTTTTTGGTTGCTTTTTTTCAGTGGCTTTTTCTTCTTCTTTTTCTTTCTTTTTCATGACCAAAGACATTTATTCATCAAGATCCATAGACAGTTTTCAATTTCTACATAAAAAATGATAATTCTACACTCTATTTCCAGTGATCTGACTTAAACAATCAAGCATGCATACCACCACTTAATTCTACTTGATTTGTCACTAATTGAGCCAAGTTACTTTTGTTCAAACTTTTCTTTTATTTTTGGAAACAGAACAAGCATGGCAAGCATTTGTTTAAGAAGGTGGAGTTATATCCAAACATCTAGGTATTCACTTTATTCAAAGCAATAAACAGACTAAATACTTCACATTCCAGAAAGATTCAACATTTACAGTTTAAACCAGAACAAGCATGCTTTTGTTTGCCCTTTTTAAAGAATTATCAAGGAACAATACCACCTTGTGAAATTCCTTGTTTTCTCTTTGTTGCTAGGAAACAATTTGATTTCTCCTTCTTCTCCTAAATGTTGCTTCATGCTTTAAGATCCTTGTTTCCTTTCCTGCAAAGAGTGATGAAGTTGCTTGCTCCTCAAGCACTTGAGTGGTTAGCTCAACTATATGTGGGTAAGTATCTGAGTCTTAAGTTGGTGTGTGAACACCAAACTTAGTCTCCCACTTACTTCTCTGTGCTTTGAATCCTTGAGTTCTCTTTGGAATGAAGTTGCTGCTAAGGGTTTTAAGCATTTCTGTGACTGCTTAGAATGGTTGTTCCTTTCATATAATTCAAAGGTTGTTGTGTTCAGTTGATCTTTATGGTGGAACACCAAACTTAGAGTCACACATTCCCCTTTGAATTATTGATCCACGAATTCATTGTTTGGTGTGAAACACCAAACTTAATTCTTTGCAATGCACAGAAACTCTTTCACCCTTTTTATTGAAACAAATAAAAGAAACAGCAAAAGGGTATCACCTCAGGTTGGGTTGCCTCCCAACAAGCGCTTCTTTAACGTCATTAGCTTGACGGTCAGCTTCCTCAGTTGAGGTGATATTTAACCTTGTCCTTCTCCTCCACATCTCCCAAGTAATGTTTGAGTCTTTGACCGTTCACAACGAAGGTTCGTTGTGACTTTTCTTCCATGATTTCTACTTGTCCATATTTGGAGACCTTGGTGACAAGGAATGGTCCAGACCACCTTGACTTTAGCTTCCCTGGAAATAGCTTCAGCCTAGAATTGTAGAGCAATACTTTTTGTCCTTCTTCAAATTTCCTTGGGGCTATGTTGCTGTCATGCTTCTTCTTTGCTCTTTCTTTGTAAATTTTGGCATTCTCATAAGCTTCAGCTCTGAATTCTTCCAACTCTTGAATTTGCAACATCCTTCTTTCTCCAGCAGCTTTGCTGTCCAAGTTCAAAAGTTTCAAGGCCCAGTATGCCTTGTGCTCCAACTCCAGTGGCAAATGGCAAGCTTTTCCATATACTAGTTGGAAAGGAGACATTCCAATTGGTGTTTTGAAAGCTGTCCTATATGCCCAAAGAGCATCATCCAGCTTAATCGACCAGTCCTTCCTTGAAGTTCCCACAGTCTTTTCCAGGATTCTTTTGAGTTCTCTGTTAGATATTTCGGCTTGCCCACTTGTCTGTGGATGGTATGGTGTGGCTACCTTGTGTTTGACTCCATATTTTAGAAGCAATGCCTCTAATGGTTTGTTGCAGAAGTGGCTTCCTCCATCACTGATGATTGCTCTTGGAACCCCAAAACGGCAAAAAATGTGTTTTCTGAGGAAGTTCATGACTACCTTATTATCATTGGTTGGAGTTGCTATTGCTTCAACCCATTTGGAGACATAGTCTATTGCCACAAGAATGTAATTATTTGAGTATGAGGAGGGAAAGGGTCCCATGAAATCTATCCCCCATACATCAAACAATTCAAGTTCCAGAATGAATTGTTGTGGCATTTCATTTCTTCTTGGCAGGTTCCCCGCTTTCTGGCATTCATGGCAGTGCTTCACTAGTTCCTTTGCATCTTTGAATATAGTGGGCCAATAAAAACCACACTGCAACACCTTAGCTGCTGTTCTTTCTCCTGCAAAATGTCCTCCATAAGTGGAGCCATGGCAGTCCCATAAGACTTCCCTTCCTTCTTCCTCTGATATGCATCTTCTGAGTATGCCATCGGAACATTTTTTGAACAAGTATGGTTTGTCCCAGATGAAGTATTTGGCATCATTTACCAATTTCTTCCTTTGATGTTTGTTAAATTCCAACGGTAAACTCCCAGTGGCCTTGAAGTTTGCTATGTCTGCAAACCAGGGTGCTTTGTGAATTACCATGAGTTGTTCATCAGGAAAGCACTCATTTATATGTGTGCTTTGTGCGCTTCCTTCTTCACATGGTATTCTTGATAAATGGTCTGCCACCTTGTTCTCTACACCCTTCTTGTCTTTGATTTCAATGTCAAATTCCTGCAACAAAAGAACCCATCTAATAAGTCTTGGTTTGGATTCTTGTTTAGCAAGTAAGTATTTTAAAGCTGAATGATCAGTGAAGACAATGACTTTAGATCCAATGAGATAGGATCTAAATTTGTCAAATGCAAAGACTATTGCCAAGAGTTCTTTTTCAGTGGTTGTGTAATTCCTTTGGTTATCATTCAAGACTTTACTGGCATAATAAATCACATGTACCAAATTGTCTTTCCTTTGTCCTAACACTGCCCCAATAGCAAGGTCTGATGCATCACACATCAGTTCAAAAGGTAAGTTCCAATCAGGTGGGGCAATGATAGGTGCAGAGGAAAGTTTTTGCTTCAAAATTTCATAGGCTAGCATGCAATTTTTATCAAATACAAAGGGTGTATCAGAGACAAGCAAGTTACTCAAAGGTTTGGCTATTTTAGAAAAGTCTCTAATGAACCTTCTGTAAAAACCAGCGTGTCCCAAAAAACTCCTAACTGCCTTGACATTACTTGGTGGAGGTAGTTTTTCAATGAGTTCCACCTTAGCTCTGTCCACCTCAATGCCTCTATTAGAGATTTTGTGGCCAAGGACTATTCCTTCTGTGACCATGAAATGGCATTTTTCCCAGTTTAATACTAGGTTAGTCTCTTGGCACCTCTTAAGCACCAAGGCAAGGTGGTGTAGGCAGCTAGAAAAAGAATCTCCAAACACAGAAAAATCGTCCATGAAGACCTCAATAAATTTTTCAATCATGTCCGAAAAGATGGACAGCATGCATCTTTGGAAAGTGGCAGGTGCATTGCACAATCCAAAGGGCATGCGTCTATAAGCAAAAACTCCATATGGACAAACAAATGATGTTTTCTCTTGATCTCTAGGATCAACTACTATTTGGTTGTAGCCTGAATATCCATCCAAAAAGCAATAGTAAGCATGTCCGGCAAGCCTTTCAAGCATCTGATCCATGAATGGGAGTGGGAAATGATCTTTTCTGGTGGCTTCATTGAGCTTCCTGTAGTCTATGCACATCCTCCACCCAGTGACAGTTCTTGTGGGTATGAGTTTGTTCCTCTCATTTGGCACCACAGTTATGCCACCCTTCTTGGGAACTACATGGATGGGACTAACCCATGTGCTATCAGAAATGGGGTAGATTACCCCTGCCTGCCATAACTTCATGACCTCCTTTTGTACCACTTCTTTCATGACGGGGTTCAATCTTCTCTGAGCTTGGATGGAGGGTCTAGCATCCTCTTCTAACAAGATTTTATGCATGCATATTGATGAACTTATCCCCTTCAAATCAGCTAGGGTCCATCCAATGGCATCTTGATGAGTTTGTAGCACCTTAATCAATTCTTCTTCCTGTTCTTGACTCAGGGCAGAGCTAATGATAACAGGATGACTCTCATCACTACCCAAGTATGCATACTTGAGATTAGGGGGCAATGCTTTGAGCTCAGGTTTTGGTGCTTCCTTCTCTTCTTTCACTATCTCTGGCATGTTTGGCATAGTTGTTTCAGCAGCCTTGATGTCACTAACTTCTATGTCCTTGGTGAACTCCTCCTCTGCCACTTCCTTTGTTGTTTCCTCAAAGGTTTCTTGTACTGCAATGTCCACTACATCCACCCTCATGCATTCCCTTAGTGATTCTGATGGATAGCTCATTGCCTTGAATACATTAAACACCAATTTCTCATCATGTAGTCTAAGAGTGAGTTCACCCTTTTGTACATCTATGATGGCTCCAGCAGTAGCCAGGAATGGTCTTCCCAGAATTATTGAAGCTTTGGCTTCTTCCTCCATATCTAACACCACAAAATCAGCAGGAAATATAAAATCTCCCACCTTCACCAACAAATCCTCAACTATCCCATGAGGGAATTTAAAAGTTCGATCTGCCAATTGGAGGGCCATTCTTGTTGGTTTGGCTTCCTCAATCTTCATTCTTCTCATCATTGTTAGAGACATCAAATTGATACTGGCCCCTAAGTCACACAAGGCCTTCTCCACCATGACTTCTCCTATGATGCAGGGGATTTGGAAACTGCCTGGATCCTTCAATTTCTGAGGCAATTTGTGCTGAATGATGGCACTGCATTCTTCAGTTAATAACACAGTTTCCTCATTTCTCCAGCTTCTCTTCTTGGTCATCAATTCCTTTAAGAATTTTGCATATAGTGGCATTTGCTCTATTGCCTCAGCAAAGGGAATGTTGATTTGAAGCTTCTTGAAAATCTCCAAGAACCTGGAGAATTGGCCATCCTTTTCACTTTTCATCAAACGTTGAGGATAAGGTGCTTTAGGTGTATAAGGCTTCAGGACCTCTTTTTCTTTTTCTTTTGTTGCAGACGGTGTAAAAGATTGTCCTTGTTCTTTGTCTTTCACATTTTCCTTTGCTTCATCCTCTGTGGTTTCCTTTGAGATCTCCTTCAGATTCTTTCCACTTCTGAGGGTTATGGCTTTACATTCTTCCCTTGCAATAGCCTTGGCAGCATGAGAAGCGCTTGTCCCAGGGGTTTGCTTAGACAAATACACAATTTGATTTTCTAGCTTCTGGATGGCAGCTCCTTGGTTTTGCAGGTTAGAGTTTACTTCTTCCTTAAAAGCTTTCAATTCGGTTATGTCTTGACTCATGGTTGCAAGCATTCCTTCTATCCGGTTTAATTGATTTTGAAATTGTTGGTTCGGATTAGGTTGGGTAGGTTGATTATTTTAACCTTGATATGATGGTTGGGAGTAAGTGTTTTGTGTGGCTTGGTATGATCTTTGGTTGGAGTTTTGGTATGTGGAATTGTTGTGTTGGTTGTGGTTGTAAGGTTTGTGGTTTTGTGGTTGGGTTTGTTGGTTCCCCCACCCAAAGTTTGGGTGATTTTTCCATCCTGGGTTGTAAGTGTTGGAATGTGGATCATATGATTGCCTTTGTTGGTTTCCCACATAGTTGGCCTCTTCCCAATCACCTCCTTCAATGCTTACTTCCTCTTGATCTTGTGTGTGTATTGCAGCCACTTGCTTTGTTTCTAATTGCCTGGTAAGCTCTGCTAGTTGCTTGGCAAACACTTTGTTTTGGGCTAGAATTGTATCAACATGGTTTAGCTCCATGACTCCCTTAGTGTTGTGCCTCTCTGATGCATAGTAGTACTCATTCTCAGCCACTGTCTCAATCACTTCAATGGCTTCTTCCACAGTCTTTTTCCTGTTTAATGAACCTCCCGATGAATGGTCTACCGCCTTCCTTGATTCATAAGAAAGTCCATCATAGAAAATATGCAATTGCACCCAGTCATGGAACATGTCTGGTGGGCATTTCCTTGTCAAATCCTTGAATCTCTCCCATGCCTCGTAGAGAGTTTCACCATCTTGTTGTCTAAAAGTTTGAACCTCAGATCGAAGCCTATTGACCTTTTGTGGGGGGTAGAAACGTGCCAGAAACTTGCTTTCCACCTCATCCCATGTTGTTAGACTCCCCCTTGGGAATGATTCCAGCCACTTAGCTGCTTTGTCCCTAAGTGAAAATGGGAACAAAAGCAGTTTATAGGCATCTTCCTGGACTCCATTGGACTTCACAGTGTCACAAATTCTCAGGAATTTTGTGAGATGTTGGTTGGGATCTTCATTAGCACTCCCACCAAATGAACAATGATTCTCCACAAGTGATATTAGCTGTGGTTTGAGTTCAAAATTGTTGGCCTGAATGGGTGGTTTCTGAATGCTGCTACCACAATTCCCAGAGGTTGGGTTTATGTATGAACTAAGAACCCTCCTCTCAGGAATGGCATTGTTTCCATCAGCTCTCTCATGGTTGTGAACTTCTCTATCCATGTTGAGATCTAGAGCTTCCTCAAAATTGTCCTCAGATTCTCCTTCAGATTCTTCTTCTCCCAGTACTCTCTTCCCTCTTGCTTCCCTTCTAAGTCTATGAAGGGTCCTCTCTGGTTCGGTATATGGAGGAGTTGATGTCTCTCCTCTCCTACCTGTCATACAAGAACACAGCACAGGCAACAACAAGTGAAATACTCTTGGTTAATGGAAGAGTATGGTTAGAGCAATTGAGGAATTAATTCAAACAGTTAGTGAGTCAGTGAGTTAGTTGCTTGAATTTAAAGGCATAAAGAAAGAAAGCATGTAACAGAGTGCAGAAATTAAAATTCAACAAGTAACTTGTACTGAATTAATCAAAACACACAAAAAAAAAATGCTCAATCTAGTTAACTTCCAATTGGAGAATTGTCAATCGAAAACCAATCCCCGGCAACGGCGCCATAAACTTGATGCGCATAAACTTGTTATGCTACGATTTAGGAAATTGCACGATCGGCAAAATTCCTTCCGGCAAGTGCACCGGTTATCGTCAAGTAAAAACTCACAATAGAGTGAGGTCGAATCCCACAAGGATTGGTTGAGTGAGCAATTCAGATTAGAAGTGTGTTCTAGTTGAGCGGAATCAAGATTTAGATGAGAATTGCGGAATGTAAAATTGGCGGGAAAAGTAAATGACAAGAAATTGAAATGGCGGAATCTTAAATTGCATGAATTAAAGAGCAGAATGTAAATTGCTGAAATTAAAAGGGAATGGGGGTGATTGCATGAATTGAGTTGCAGAATGTAAAGAGAAAGTGGAAATCAGAAATGGGGAATTCATTGGGTTATAGGAGATATTGAGATCTCCGAATCAAAACATGTTTATCTCTTCCTCAACCAATGCGTTCATTGAATTTTGCTTGGCAATCTTATATGATTGGATCCCAATCCCTTGGCTCACCAATTCTCTCTAAAAACAAACAAATTCCCAATCCCTTGGTTTAAATGTTCATAAGAAGAGATGATGCTCGATCACTGATTATACCACACAGTTTCATGAACCACAATTTGGTAGGATTACATGTCACAATATCCATCCAAACCCCAATCCAATTCACTGTGAGAAAGCTTCTCTAGCATGAATCCTCCATTCCTTTCCCAAGGTTCCGAAGGATTCCAATTATGGGTAGTTTCTTTCCCAAGACAACTACCCAATGGAATTAGATCGAGAAGCTTTCTAACAAAATTCAAGAGAAAAGATTGAAGAAGAAGATAAAACTATTATTGATTCATTGAATTACAATAGAGCTCCCTAACCCAATGAAAGGGGTTTAGTGAGTCATAGCTCTGAATTCAACTACAAAGATATGAAAACTAGCTAAAAATGAAAAGGTAAAAGTCCTTCTAACTTAAATTCTATCCTATTTATACACTTTCTATATTGAGCGTCTGTTGTGTTTCTTGGGCTTTGAGGCCTCTCCCTGCTTTCCTTTTGCCTTGGGTTTATGATCCATAATCTTGATGAGGCTGCTGATCCAAATTCTGTAACATTCATTGAGCCAACTTAGTGATAATCAAATAATGGCACATGACTCAATAAATTAAAATTTCAGACTCATCAATCCTTCAGGCCCAATCCCATAAACCATGATATTCAATTGGATTTCATACCAGAATAAGTTTAAGTTAATGTTTGTGCTCAAATACTAACTTAAACCACAATATTTTTGGTCCAGAAACCTTTTCCAAGAGTGGCGTTTAAGTTGCAATTTAAGCTTAAACTGCAGCTTAAACGCCAGACACTTCCAGTGAGGCCTTTTGTAGAAGCACGTTTAAGCTTCAGTTTAAGGTTAAACTGAAGCTTAAACGTGGAAATGGAAGAAGGCAGCCCTGGAGAGTCATGTAGTCGAACACGTTTAAGCTTCAGTTTAAGGTTAAACTGAAGCTTAAACGTGGATATAGGAAGGGCAGCCCTGGAGGTCGAACACGTTTAACCTCCAGTTTAAGGTTAAACTGGAGGTTAAACGTGGAAATGGAAGGAGGCATCCTGGAGGTCGAACACGTTTAACCTCCAGTTTAAGGTTAAACTGGAGGTTAAACGTGGAAGCTTAGAAGGGTAGCCCTGGAGGTGTCGAACACGTTTAAGCTCCAGTTTGAGGTCAAACTGGAGCTTAAACGTGGAAATGGAGAGAGCAACCCTGGAGGAGAAAACTTGGTCGAACACGTTTAAGCTCCAGTTTGAGGTCAAACTGGAGCTTAAACGTGGAAATGGCTCCCTGGTGCTTTTCCCATTCTGGCGTTTAACCTCCAGTTTAAGGTTAAACTGGAGGTTAAACGTGGAACTCCTTCCTGAGTGGCATTCTCATTCTGGCGTTTAACCTCCAGTTTAAGGTTAAACTGGAGGTTAAACGTGGAATGCTTCTTTGGTGAGACTTTCATTCTGGCGTTTAACCTCCAGTTTAAGGTTAAACTGGAGGTTAAACTTCAATTCCAGCATTTCTTAGCCTTCCTGATTCTGGCGTTTAAGCTCCAGTTTAGGCTTAAACTGGAACTTAAACTCCACATGTGATATTCAAGCTTCCTTTATTGATTTTGTTGCTTCCTTGCTTAGCCTCTTCTTCCCTGAAATCATCCAAACAATTGCATCAAAGTCTTGCAAAATTTCATGAGAAATCTTCCATTCATAGCATTCAAGTAATATAACTAAAACTCATGGAATTTGCATTAAAATCATACTGTTTGGATGGTTCATTGCTTTGTTCTTCATTTAACCATTTTTGGTTACTTTAAGCTCAAGAAAATGCATAAAACAACTAAAACTAACAGAAAAATGCTAGTGAAACTAGCCTAAGATGCCTTGGCATCAAAAATCTCGTTGCAAGTATAGTTTCTAAACCAACAAACAATCCTTTCGTAAAAAAAATTGTTTGTCATAAGTACAAACCCCAATAATAATCGAAGTATTCAAACCTCGAGTCGTCTCTCAAAGGAATTGCAGGGAAGTGTTATTGCTATTGGTTATGAGATGTATACTTTGGGGTTTTGGATAAGGAACAAGAAAAGTACATTGCAAGAAAGTAACTAATCAACTAAGAAAGCTCTTGGCTTGGTATGAGAACTAGAAGTCCTATCCTCATTATCCTCCTCAATTGTGACAAGAATTGTCCATTGCTCCACTTAGTCAACCTCTAACTATGAAGGAAAGTCAAGTGAAAATAATCAATTTGATTCCTCAAGTCCTAGTCAACTCCTAAAGAAAGACTAGTTTTAGTGGAATTCAAATCAACTAGCAACTTTCAATTGTTAATCAACAAAAGAGTTTGATAACTCAAGAGTCTCTAATTACTCAACTCAAGCCAAGAGGAGAAAAAATACTCTAATGTTCCTCCAAGTATTTTGTCAAACACTTGGAATGCATAAAAAGAAAGCAAGATTAAATTGCAAAGAAATATAAAATCTAACAATTACTAATACAAGCAATCAACAACCACAATCAAGGAAGGCACAATTAACATGAATTACCTCAAATTATATTAAAAGAAAATAAAAAGAACAAGAGCGTATCAACAACAAAGTGAATAAAATAAAGAAAATTACAACAAAGGAAGAACAAGATGTAGCAACTAGAAATTGAGCGGGAGAAGTAGATGAGGACATGACTTAAACCTAGATCTAGAGAAGAATTAAACCTAATCCTAATCCTAATTCTAGAGAGAAGAGAGAGCTTCTCTCTCTAGAAACTAACTCTAAAACTAGACTTAAACTTCAACTAACACTACTTGGTACTAATGTCTTCATCCCCCTTCAATCCTTGGGTTTAATAGCATCAGATGTGAGTTAGATTTAGGCCTGAGAAGCCCAGAAATAGGCCCTAGCGGATTCACTTTAAGTGGGTCACGTGCGAGCACCGACGCGTACGCATGGGTCATACGTACGCGTCGCTTGACAATTTGCTATCCACACGTATACGTCATGTACGTGTACGCGTTGCCTTGCGACTTCACTTTCCAAGCTTACGCATCTGCTGCGCGTGCGCGTTGATGAGTGTATCCCAAATCCTTGATTTTCTATGATTTCTCCACTTTGCATGCTTTTCTCTTCACTCTTTTGATCCATTCCTACCCTTTTCATCCTGAAATCACTAACAAACACATCAAGGCAACTAGTGGAATCAAAGGTGAATCAAAATTAACAATTTAAGAGCCTAAAAAGCATGTTTTTATACTTAAGCACAATTTAGGAGGAAATTATGAAACCATGCTATTTCCTTGAATAAATGTGGAAAAAGTGGATAAAATTCACCTAAATTAAGCACAAAATGGACCTCGAAATAGTGGTGCATCAATAATCTCCACTTCCTTCAACATAATTAGAACCAAACTCATAGCCAAAGTGATGAGAATTCATAGCGAAAAGAGAAAATAAAGACAAAACCTAACAAGAAATAATGAAACAAAGTCCTAAAACTAGCAAAAACTAACAAGCAACCCAAGAATCAAGATATTCACAATATTAACATAAGTACAATAACTAATAACAAGGCACACAATTGCAATTCTCTGGCAACGGCGCCATTTTGATGAGCAAAAATTGTTCGCATGGTATAGAATTTCACAAATGAAATCTTGTTGCAAGTATAGTTCTAAACCAAAAAATAATTTCCTCAATCAAAAATTTGGTTGTCACAAGAACAAACCCCAATAAAATTAAACCGAAGTATTTAAACCTTGGGTCGTCTCTCAAGGAATTGCAGGAAAGTATTCTTGTTATTGGTTAGGAGGTATATTTTGGGGGTTTTGGGATAATGAACAATAAATGTAAATGGCAAAAGAAATAAACTAACAACTAAGAAAGCTCTTGGCAAGGTGTGAGAATTAGAAGTCTTATCCTTGCTATCATCATCAATTGTGACAAGAATTGTCCATTGCTCCACTTAGTTAACCTCTAACTATGAAGAAAAGTCAAGTGAATATAATCAACTTGAGTCCATAAGTCCTAGTCAAATCATAGTGAAAGATGGGATTTATCACATATCCATGCCATTTCATAGGATAAATTTTAAAAAAATTTGATAAAATCCCCTAAATTAAGCACAAGATAAATCTTATAAATGGGGTTTATCATATATCCTGCCTCGACCTCTACCTTGACCTCTCCCTCTAACAGCTGTTACTCGACCTCTAGCAGTTGGAGTCACAACTCCAGGTATGGGCATGAACAGCATGAACCGTGTGCTTGTCCCTGCACTAGCACTTTGCAGTGGATGAGGTGTAGTTTGAGAGTTGTGTGTGGAAGGAGTTGTAGTTGGCTGGTTTGCAGAAGGTGTGGTTGGCTACTGTGTTTGTCTGGTCGAAGGCGGTCGCTTAACACTTCTCCTTTTAACTTGTTTTCTGGTTGTTGCATTGTTTGTTGGAGGTCGTGGTTGTGTGGTTGGTGGGCGCGGCATTAGTTGAGGCTGCTGCATTCTAAAGAACAATGCAGTCATTATCACACAAGCTTTACAAGGCAGATTACCAAAATGAATAATGCAATACACTTACTTGTGCAGTGTGGGCTGTTGCGGTTCAATTTTCCTCTTCAGTGGCCTCTTGTTCAGCCTCTGCAGCTTCTAGTGTCTCCTCCCAGTACATTTTAGCCAGTATATCCTCATCCTCATCATCTGTAGGTGCTTGCGGTGCAGAACTCCCTTCACCCATTGCTTCCTTTCTCTTTTTACAACTTCTCTTATTGTGACCAGCCTAAGGAAACAAGTATTATTCGTAAACACAAGATAAATCCTATGAATCAATAATTATGGAATTGAAAGAATTTCACCTAGAATTGGACTTCCATACCTGGAGGCAGTATTTGCAGATAATAGTCCCAATCTTTCTCGTTGTTCTATGAGGGTCACTTTTCTCTTTAGGGCCATTATTTCTCTTGTCTCTCTTGGTTGTAAGTCTTCCGATTGGTTTTCTGTACCGTGGTGGTAGAATGGGGAGGGTGTCAAGGTGCTCCCAGAACTCCTGGCTTGGAACTGGATGCATGAAAGTCTGATACACTATGTTGTATGCACCCATGGTGAGCTAGTTGTGTGCATACTCTTTGGGTATTCTGTTCTGGTAAGCCAACGCAACACAGGCATGTCTACATGGTAGCCCTGTGAGTTGCCAAAGTCGACAGCTGCATGTACCTTTGCCAAAATCCACACTTACCTTCATCGGCAGACATTGCACCTCATACACATTCCCTGCGTCATCTCCGGTAGGCAGAGGCCTCCATTTGTTGCTCTCTCGCTTCTCCCTTTCTAATCTGCTCTGTTGGGTTAGAGCTAACCTTCCACTGTACCCAACCAAAGATTTTTTATTCCTAGCCATAATCCTCATTACATAGCACCTCACTTCCTCCAACATTGTAATTATCGGCTTACCGCTCATCTTCTTCACCTTGGCATTAAACACCTCGCAATTGTTGTTTATGTAGTTGTTCATCCTAGGGTATTCACTAAAGTGAGCTCTGCTCTATTGTTTAGGACTAATCTTTTCCAAGTACTCCCAAGCCCCAGCATTGATCCTTTTTAGTCTCTCCATGGCAGCATTGAAGTCTCGTGTTGTGGTTGCCTTAGCACAAGACCACATACACATTTTCAACTGCAAGTCACTCTATTTCTTGCGAAAATTTTGCCATATATGCATTGCACAGAATCTGTGGTTGACATTTGGGTACATTTCTTGTACGGTCGATATTAAACCCTGTAGGTATGCATGTAAAGTAAATAACTATCAACATAAAATTCATTATGTAGCTAGCAAATTTGTACCTGAACCCGATTCCAATAATCCAATATCAGTGACATTCTAAAATAGAATTCAAATTTAGCTAGCAACTTCTTTTCTAAACCAAATTTCAATAATCCATGTAGTTAGTGAAACTATAGAATAGAATTAAAAAAATAAGCTAGCAACTACTTCCATAAACCAGATTTCAATAATCCATGTGGTCTTTGAAAATGTATGTCAGAATTCAATAATAAGCTAGCAATAATTAAGTAATGAGCTTTAAGTGAAATTCTAAAACAGACTTGAACAAGTCCATACATCAAATTTCAAGACAGGCCAAAATCATAACCAAATTAAGACCAACTATTAGATTCTGCATACACAAGAATCAGTTGTCTATATTAGATTAAGTTTAAAAATTATAAATTCCAATTAGACATATATCATTATAACATACTTTAATGAGACAGAAAAGGTATTAACTTGCCATAACAGACTTAACAAGTAAATATGCACAAGTACCTTCTGCATATCTGACATGAAGTTAAACCTGTTAGCTTGAAAATCTCCCACATCCTCCTGAAGTATCTCTAAAAACCACTTCCAACTTTCTTTGTTTTATGATTCCACAATTGCATAGGCAATAGGATATATATGATTATTTGCATCCTATCCTATTACTGTCAGTAACTGCACCCCGTAATACCCTCTAATGAAGGTCCCATCCAACCCTGTAAAAGGTCTACATCCACCCACAAACCCCTTCTTGCACGCATCAAAGCATACATAGATCCTCAAAAAAATAGGATTCGAATCAGGTATAGGATTCGTGTGTATCCTTACTGTCGAGCCAGGATTCGTCTTCAGTATCTCATTAGCATAATCACAAAGTCGTGCATATTGTGCAATCTCAGAACCCTCAATCCTCTCCTTTGCCTTCTTCATAAATCTGTAAATTTTCCCCTCATTAATTAGTATATCATACTCATATCTGAAGTATTGGTCAGCTTCTCTCACTGTCAAGTTTTGTTGAACTTGTATCCTCTCCTCTAGCTCATCTATGACCTATTTTCCATCCACTGACTTACAGGGATTGTCCCTGATGCAGGTATGTTTATTTACAAAGGTCTTTACCTGATAACTTATTGGAAATGTTCTCTTGGCACAGTATATTTGCCAAGGACAGTCCTCATCATAGCATATAGCCTTCGATCTTGTAGCATCACAACGAGCAAAGAATATGCTACTTCCAATATTGATATTAAACTTTTGGACAACCTTCCTAAAATGGCTGAGTTTCAAACTCCATCCCCAACTCCAATCGCACCTGGCTAACCGGGGCATCAACATTTCTCTAAGGAAAAACAGGCGTACGGTCAGTATCTTCATCACTTGCTATGCTAACCAATTCCTCTGATTCATAGCAATGATATCCAAGATTTTCATCAGAAAATCATCCTCGTCAACGGGGACGTAAAAGGTTGGCGGCTCGTCCAGATCGGGGTTCGGAATGAAATACTTCCTTGTAGGGGGAGGCCTCTTTGTTGATCTCCTCTTGTTCACCTTAGGCCGTCCCTCAACCTCTTCTGAAGGATTGCTCTGATTATTTTGGGGAGTCCAATTGGAGTCAGAGGGTTGGACTGACTGAGGGATTAATTGTAAAAGTGGATTCCCATACGGCTGTGGGGTGTATTGGGTTAGTTGTTCTGGTTCAAGAGGTGCAGAGACATTTGGTTCAGAAGGCAGGACTGGGTCTAAACAATCAGTGTGTATTGGTTGCTGTTCTTGTTCAATAGGTGGCTGAGAAGGTTGAGACTGAGTTGATGGTGGTTGATCTGGTAGGACAGGTATTGGGGGAGGCTGAGAAACCTGTCCTGCTTCATGAGATACTGAAAGTAGTGGATCTGCTGTCTCCTGGGACATACTGACATTTTCCTCTTTTTGAGCCTCAACTTCATCCTGTTTATGTTCTTCATGGGCCTCTTCCCTGCTCTGGGCCTCACTTCTTTTTCGGTCATCCATCCCAACTTGCATGTTACCTACAATTTCAGCATCATCCTCATCTTCCACTACTATCAATCTTCTTTTTGGACTCTTTTTTGGAGTTGGAACCCTTTTAGCACAACGCTTTACTCTCATCTTTGATGGAGTCATATTATTCTCCTCAACTAATACGGACTGATCCACTGGATGCTCTGTATAGACATTTATTTTTTTACCGTTCTTCACAGCTGTCTCATACATTCTAACTATATCCATATCAACCCTTAGGTCCCTAAACCCATCATCAAGCTCCTTCCCAGGTTCTAGCTAGAAAAAATTAGTAACAGATATATATCCAATGTCCTTTAGCAATTCAGATACGAAAAAACTATTCAGGGTATCAACATTAACCATCTCGATCTCTGTGACTTCACCACCAACGTAACTAACCTTCCCACACGACCCTCTCTCAAACCATCCTCTATGATTAATACACAGTGTTATATGGATGGTGGCCATCCCTGAAAGTAAAATTAACCAACACATTCCAAGAAAACATTATATATTACTTCACCTAACAGAAACCCTAAATCAATTATTTTAACAATTCTCAAACAGGATTTGATATGGTAATATAATATGTCTAACTATTGGCAATGACATTTGAAATTAATCAATAGTGGTAATGACATACCTCTACTCTCTGTGGAACAAAGGGAGTGACCTCTGCGCCGTCCACGACGAAACCCCTGGGTACGAGCTCTGGTCGCTAATCTTTGCACGTTTCTCTTTCACGTTTTCGTACTGATCGCTTGCTACTGCTCCGAACGTCTTTTCCGAGTTAGGAATGACAGCGGTGAAATCCCTAGCTTCAGGGTGATGGCTTGGGAGTGCTCCAGACGTCTTCTCTAAGTTGGGAACGAAGCGACGACCTCCTCTGTTAGGGCACATCAGAGTCTCCCGCGAAATGTTCTTCAATCTCCAAACCCTTAGTAAAAAAATTGTTTAATTCCACGTAGATAGGGCTTTGAGAGGTTTGGAGAGTCACGTAAGGTCGTATGTCCACGAAGCAAGTGCCAATCTAAGACAGGCTACTTTTGTCACACGGAGACCATCTTGCATAGGTACAAAGTCAGTTTTAATCTACGATGGATACAAATATCAGCGTTCTGAACTCTCATAGGTACAAATGGTCATTTATTCTACAAGATTATGATATCTTAACTTTTGTTTTCTCCGATTACAGCAAAATCTTTAAATGCACTTTATATCTGGCTAATTAATTTGTATGATATTTTAAGTTACTATACAGTAAATATTAACCACAATAATTAAGCCCTCAACCAAAAACTAGTGGTGGTTCCCACTACAATCTTAATAATTCATGAAATCCCCTAAACTTGTATGCTATATAATATAATACTAACAAAAACAAATAAACAAGAGAAAATATTCCCACTGCTGTATTTATTTTTGTACCGAAAACATCACATAATGTAGCTTTATTTATCCATCTTTTCTTTATTTAAATCCTTAATTAATTTTTTTGGATGTTTTAGTAATTTTAACGATTAATTTTAATTAATATATATTATATATCTGAAATATAGTTACAAAATGAAAATTGGATTCAGTAACTAAGTTAAAATTATATTTTTTAGTAAAAATAAAAAATATTTCCGAAGACCAATTAAAACGTTAAATTTGGTCATTTTAGTAGTAAAATTGGATAAAGTATGTTTTTTTTAATATTTTTGAAAATTTTCAACTCATAACATTTAATTCAATTCAATTTTATCCTTATTCTTAAATTCTGGACATCAACTATTAGTCAACATCTTTATTGTAACACCTTAACTATCAAATTATCACGCGTTCGGCTGCGCTACTCTGATAGCTTGGGTATTACAACAACCCTTAAAATTATTTCATACTAAAATATGAGCCTGTTTAAAACTTATACCAAAATTTTCAAAACATATATCTATACTTAAAATACAAATTACAAAACTTACAAAGAATACACATATATATACATATTATAAATTTACAAACATTATATAATCAAATTCCTATCCCTCTGATAAAAACTTGTACAGATAAAGGCGAGGAAAAAAGTAACTAATATGACATAAAACATCGTTTAAATAGAAAAGAAATAAAATGGGCTCTTCCGAACTTTGTCATCCATAACCTGAAAAGAAAAGACCTGTACGGAAGTGAGAACATCGTCCTCGCTGGTTCTCACTATAGGGTTACAGAATTGCTATAATAAGATAAGTGAAAATAAAACCGTTATAGTGATTAATAATCGCCTTATGCATCTTTTCAAAACCAAAGATTTAATATCAAAACTCCGAAATCCTTTCTAAAAGAGAAAACTGTTAATTCTTCAAAAATCCAAAAGCATTTTTAAAAGTTTTTCCTAGACAGTATAAATGACCAACCTGTTCCACGCATAGGTTTATTAAGTTTATGCTGAACCAGTTTGATTTTTCATACAGAACTAGACCTCAAACAAAAACCAATCACGGCCTCAGGCCCATCCAAAATCAAACACGGCTTCAGGCCCAAACAACTCAATCAACATCTAATCCACCACAATCCAACCAATTTCAGTCATAGACACAAGTAAGGAGGTTCAAACACAATCAAAGCTGTTACATCAAGTATAACAAATAGCAGTTAAACAAAATTATTCACATAGGCAAACCACATATACAATAGACACACCCAATTAATGTCACATAGATGCAAATGATGCATGCCTGTCCTACTAGCCATGAGCTCACGCGTCAGTCATGTTGCTATACCCGACTCGGATAAGCGGGATTAGACCACCATCCTTATCCGTAGGTTCCATAAACAAGCGAGATTAAACCACCATCCTTGCCCGAAACATGCAAGCGGGATTAAACCACCATCCTTGCCTCCACAGTAAGCGGGATTAAACCACCATCCTTACTAGGCACACAAAACAATATGCAAGTGGGATCACACCACCATCCTTGCTAAATAATTCATCAATATGTGAGTGGGATAAAACCACCATCCCCACTACAGGTGTGATAAAACCACCATCCCTGCACAACGGTTTACACATTGAGTAAGCGGGACTATACCACCATCCTTGCCAGGCCAGAAACCCTCATCATATTCTTAATAATATCTACAATCAATCAGGGTTAAAATCTTATTTCAATACAATCATTATTGGCCCATTTACTTTCAAATAATAAACGTATTAAAGAACCACTTTTTCTCAAATCAATTTCCTTTCTCAACAAAGTCACTTTTTACAACATCTTTCCAAAACTCCCAAATGACTTCAAAACCATGTCAAATTCAAAATCTCTTCTGAACTACTCAAAATCATTCATTTTTAAACCATTCGCTCAATCACTTTAAAATCAAAAGTTATTAATTAAAATCCACGGCAAGGTCTCAAAACTTTAGGGAAAAAACAACCGAGCTCATTTCCATAAATTCAGTAAAGATTCTTAAAAGTCATTGTTTCCTTAATTTGAGTTATTCATAGGAAGTTTCTAAACCAAATCAAAACCAAATCATGTGAATTCCAAACCAAGTTAAAATCCAAAACCAGTCTCATTTTCATTCTTAGAAACCAATTCTTTTGAACTTTTCCAAAAACATCACAAAACGACATTATTCAATCAAAAGTCCATTTTCTTGTAAATTCATTAAAGCACCTCTGAACGAATTCCTTAAGTCCAATTCAAAACAGAAACTCTTTTTATAGATAAAATCGACCTTAGGATAATACTTTTCTTAAGCGATTTAAAATTTTAAATAATTCTTTTTCTGAATAAATTGAACTCAAAACATATGTTTTTCTCAATTAAATTAAATTTGAAACATACTATTTTCTTAATAAACCAAATAATATGATTTCTCAAATTCAAACTTTCTAAATAATATTTCAAACAAAGTTTTAGATTTTATAGAAAATTTGGCAGCACCTCCCCTAAAACTTGGACTTTGCCACCCTTTTCGGGTCCCAACCAAACTATTCCGCAACCCTCTTTAACGGGTTCAAAACCAAATTAGTTCAAAATCAAGCTAAATCCAAAAGTGCATACCATTATCATATTTCCAGAAAACCAACTTAAACTCAAATCAATCTCCAATGGATTAAACTCAATTTCAAAATTTTAAAAAAATATTTAAAGAAACACTTCAAAAATAGTCCATTTCACAAAACCCCACAACAACAACCAAACAATACATAAGACTTATACAATCACTAAAAGCACATTTCCCATATCAATATCCCTATATAGCAACTCCGAAATATAAAGTTTAGTTTCTAAAAAAGGCAGCTACCTCGATAAGTCGAATCCCATAACCCAAACGCCTCACAAAATTTCTTTCGTCTCGACCCAAAATCAACGGCAGCTTCAAATCACAGCCACACACAATTTTGCAACAGCATAAACAGCTCTAAATCACAACATGCAACCTTGGTTACTGATGACTTGCATCATTTACCCTTCTTTCTTACATAAAGAAGACCATAAAAGAGCATAAATCTCATTTGATCAGTACAATTCATGCATTATTTGATGAATATTATAGTACACCACTTTGAGATGAATTGTGCTGAATTTCAGGTGAAAAAAGCATCAAAAATTGGGTAGAAGACAAACAAGAAGCTGGGCATGTGAAACTGGCATGACACTTGAAGCAAACGCCACAAAAACGCACTGGCGTAGCACTCCAGGAGCAGGGCGTGGCACGCCAGTACTAAAGTCCAGAGAAGAGATTCAAAGCATGCATATGGGTGTGGCACGCCAGAGACTGGGCGTGGCACGCTAATACAAAATTCCAGAGAGCTACAATGGAGGACACAAAAGGGGCGTGGCACGCCTGACCCATCAATTACTATGGGCGTGCCACTTGAGCAAAGGGGCGTCGCATGCCAACTCTCCACCCCAAGAAGAACCTTCACTATGGCGTGCCACTTGGTATCGAAGGCATGGCATGCCAGCCCAAAGAAGTCACTTGGGCATGCCACTTGAGAACCCAGGCATGGCATGCCAAGCTTGAAGAGTTCACAAGATCATGGGTGTGCCACTTGAGCAGCATGGCGTGGCACGCTGGTACAACAATCCAGAGAAGGGGCTGAAGACAATTGAAAACTGGGCGTGCCACTTGAGTAACCAGGCGTGGCATGCCAATGCACAAAGGACCAAAAGCAAGGACTGGGCGTGCCACTTGGTATCGAAGGCGTGGCACGCCAACCTTGGCATTTCACTATGGCGTGCCACTTGAAGACTGAGGCGTGGCACGCCAACCACTGGAACCAAGACAAGATCATGGGCGTGGCACACCAGCCTCTAGGCGTGGCACGCTGGTTTAAGTTTCCAGAGAGGATGAAGGAGGCCAATTACATGGGGCGTGCCACTTGGTATCAAAGGCGTGGCACGCCATTCACTATTCTTCATTTAGGCGTGCCACTTGAGCAACCAGGCGTGGCACGCCAGTGTGATTCAAAAGAAAAGCATTGGGGCGTGCCACTTGAGCTCGTGGCGTGGCATGCCAAACAGAGGAACCACTCACTCACAAAAGGGGCGTGGCACGCCAGACCCTGGGCGTGCCACGCTAGTTCAACTTTCCAGAAAAGCCTAGCCAAGCACAAAGCAAGGGCGTGGCACGCCAGACCTTGGGCGTGGCACGCCAGTATAAGTTTCCAGAGGCAAAGAGAAGTGAGGAAGGCTAGGGGCGTGCCACTTGAGTTCGAAGGCGTGGCACGCCAAGGTTGAGAGAGGGATGAGCGTGCCACTTGAAGAAGTAGGCGTGGCACGCCAAGCTGGAAATGAAGGGCACGTGACACGCCAGAGAAGCGCCAGCCACACGCCAGCTAAGAAGTCATGCTTATTGAGTGTTTTCTTTTCCCTCCAAAATGTAATTTTCCTTTTTCACTTTTCTAATTCTTTTATTTTACTAGGAGTAGTATAAATACCTCCAAAGAGTACTGAAGAAGGGGTTAAGCAGTCAGTTTTAGATCTACTTTTACACTTCACTTTTGAGTACTTTTTGAGCTATGAGTAGCTAACTTCCCTCTCATTGAGAGAGGGAGCTCTGTTGTACTTGATGGATGAATGATAGTGAAATCCTTCTTCTCTTCATCTTCTCTTTGATTTTCTAGAAGGAATTTCATTCTTAATGCTTAGTATTCAATTATCTTGGGAAAGAGATTGAATACAATTGGGTTTCATGGGAACCTTGGGAAAGGAAACATGAAATCATGCTTGAAATCCCTTCTCACACTAGAGTAGAATCAGGGTTTTGGTGTTTGGATATGTGACATATAATCCTCCCTCTACTTGGACCTATGATGGTGTGTGGTATAATCAGGGAACAAGCATATCTCTCTTCATGAGCAATTAGACCAAGGAATTGGCTATTGATCAAGATCTGAGAGATTGAGTCACCAAGGGATTGGGGCTCAATCAATCATGATTGCCAAGAGGTCAATGAGTTGCATGATTGAAGAGGATATAAGCTAGATTTGATCCAAAGAGACAACATCTCCCAATCTCAATGAATTTCCCCATTCTTATCTATCTATTTCTTTACTGCTTATTTTTACATTCAGCAATTCCCCATTTCCGCTTACATTCAAGTCATTTATAATTCTGCACTTTACTTTCTTCCATTTATATTTCTGCACTTTATTGCTTTTCTTTATATTCTAGTCATTTACATTTATATCATTTACAATTATGCACTCTACAATCCTATTGATCTACATGACTAATTCATCAATTGATTAAAACTGCTCGAATTTGCCAATCTCTGTGGATACGATCCCACTCTACTGTGGGTTATTACTTGACGATAATTTTGGTACGCTTGCCAAAAGGACTAATTCACCAATTTTGAATGGGGTGTGAATTCCAGTCATCAAGTATTATGGCGCCGTTGCTGGGGATTGGCTTAAATTTGACAATGATTAAATTAATTGGAGAGCTAGATTAAGCAATTTAAATTCCTTGTTATTTTATCTTGTTTAGCATTTTTTTGTTATTTTCTTTTATTTTGAGTTCTATTTCTTTCTTCTTTGAGTATTTTTTATATACACATTTCCACTCTTCTAACTGTTTGATTAATTGCACCACTCACACTAACATCCACTTTAACAAGAGTAATTTCTTCATTCATTTTCTTTCTTGCTTTTTGCCTTGTTAGTTGTATGACAGGTAGAAGAAGCGGGGCTTCAACTTCCTTTGATTCTGAACCTGAGAGGACCTTCCTTAGATTAAGGAGGGAAGCAAGAGGGAAAAGAGTTGTTGGTGCTGAGGAAGAGGAAGAGTATTTTAAAACAAACATGGAGGAGAACATGGAGAACCATCATGAAGGAGAAGCTCACAACCATGCCAGAGAAGGTCCAGTAAATCATGATGGGTAAGAGAGGAGAGTCTTAGGCTCCTACATCAACCCAAACCCAGGAAATTATGGCAGCAGCATCTTAAAGCCAACAATTCATGCCAACAATTTTGAGCTGAAACCTCAGCTCATCACACTTGTTCAGAACAATTGCTCGTATGGAGGAAGTGCCCAAGAAGACCCTAATCAACATCTCAGCACATTCTTGAGGATATGTGATACTGTAAAGTCCAACGAGGTACACCCCGACATCTACAAACTACTCTTGTTCCCTTTCTCACTCAGAGATAAGGCAACAAAGTGGTTGGAATCATTCCCCAAGGATAGCCTAACTACATGGGAGGAGGTCGTGAACAGATTCCTTGCAAGATTTTACCCTCCACAAAGAATCATTAGGCTGAGAGTTGAGGTACAAACTTTTGGACAACAAGATGGAGAAACACTTTATGAGGCCTGGGAGATATTCAAAGATCTGACAAGAAGATGCCCACCAGAAATGTTCAATAAATGGGTACAACTACACATCTTTTATGAGGGACTATCCTATGAAGCAAAGAAGGCTGTGGATCATTCTTCAGGAGGCTCACTCAACAAGAAGAAAACCATTGAAGAGGCCATAGATGTCATTGAGACTGTAGCTGAAAATGAGTATTTCTATGCTTCAGAGAGGACTCAGAAGAAAGGAGTGCTAGAGCTCAACTCTGTAGATGCTTTGTTAGCTCAGAACAAAGTAATTGCAGCTCAAATAGCAGCTCTAACCAAAAGGATGGAGGCCAACCAAGCCTCAGTCATTCAGGACCAAAAGGATCTGAAGGTGACTGGGAACAAGCTAATTATGTGAACAATTCATCCAGACCACCATATGACCCACACTCTAAGACATACAACCCAGGTTGGAAGAACCACCCAAACTTTGGGTGGGGAAATCAACAGAACCACAACCAGGACCACAACAAGCCTTATTTATCAAATCAGCAATTCAACCACAACCCCAACCATCAAACAGGGAACCATAGACCCTACCATAACTCACAAAACATATCATACTATAGTAACCAGCCCACACACAACAACCTCAACCAAGATGCACCATCCTCAACTCTACAACCATGTGAAATCAAGAGCAACTTTGAGAGGATGGAAGCTGCAATAGCACAACTATCCTCACAAATTACAGGAGCAGTCTCCACCCTCATGGACAGACAAGCACAAACTGACAAAAGGATAGATGCTAATCAAGAGGAATACATGTGAAATCTGAAAAATCAAGGCGCAGTAATCTCAAAGTTGGAAGCACAAGTGGGGATTTTGTCCAAGCAAATCCCACTTCCCACACACACATTTTCTAGTGATACTATGGCTAACCCAAGAGGGGAATGCAAGGCCATTATTCTAAGAAGTGGGAAGGTTATAGAAGGAGGAACCCCAAGCAAAGACAAGCATGAAGAAGTTGCAGCAAAGCACGGGAACAAAGATGAAGAAGAAATCCTTGCTCCACCACCACCAAAACCAGTCTTGAAGCCGTATGTGCCAAAGGCACCATACCCACAAAGACTGGGAAAAGATGGGAAGAATGGCCAGTTTTCTAAGTTCCTAGAAATCTGATGCCAGGGCATCTTGGCCAGTTTCACTGACCTTTTTTTTACTATTTTTAGGCTAGTTTCATGCATTCCATTAGGAAATAAGCTAGTTTTGGGTAGATATTCACTTACACCTTGATTCAAGCATACATTGTGCATTTTACATTATTTCATGAGGATTTTGCATGAGTTTAGTGACAAATTATATGCTGCATTACCCATGACTTGGACTAGAACTTTTATGTGCTCTATTGCTTGATTTCAGGACCAAAGGAAGCAAGGAATGGGAGGTAACTTGTAAAGTTAATGAGAAAAGTGATTGCCAATAACGCTCTCGAAGCCATCATTGACCACGTTAAGAGTCACGATAACTAAGTTAACGAGAACTCTAACGTGGAGAGGGGAAGTTGAGCCAACGTTAGTGACACTTAACATTGTCACTAACGTTGGCAAATGCTCATAAGTGGCCACGTTAGAGTCCACGTTAACTTAGTTACCGTGGCCTCTAACGTTAGAAGGGGGGAGAAAGGCCAACGTTAGTGACATTCAACATTGTCACTAACGTTGGCCTAAGGAGAAACATACCACGTTAACTCCCACGTTAACTTGGTTAACGTGGGAGCTAACGTAAGAAGCAAGAGTGGTCGACAACGTTAGTGACACCCAACATTGTCACTAACGTTGGAAGCAACCACACAACCCCCCAAGGAGCCACGTTAACTTCCACGTTAACTTAGTTAACGTGGAAGCTAACGTTGATGAGTGAAAGAAACGCCAACGTTAGTGACATTCAACATTGTCACTAACTTTAGGGATGGCCAAGCATGGCCACGTTAGAAGCCACGTTAACCTAGTTAACGTGGACTCTAACGTGAGACATAGGGGCACCTTGGAACGTTAGTGACAATGTTGAGTGTCACTAACGTTCTCGAAGGATGGCAAGCCCACGTTAAAGAGCCACGTTAACTAAGTTAACGTGGGCTCTAACATGGGAACAAAGGGGGCTTTTCAAAGTTATTGGGAATGTTAAGTCTCGGTAACGTGTGTGAATGACTTAAAGGCAACGTTAGTGGCAACGTTTGTGCCACTAACGTTGAAGTTAACGTGGCTTTTACTTAGGAACGTTAGTGAGAAAGTTGATTGTCACTAACGTTTTCGAACTCATATTTTCACTAAACGTTAACACCCCTAACGTCCTGAGCTAAAGTCTCTGCCCACTTCACACTTTCTCTCTGCAAGTAAAGCCAAGCCCAAATGAAGAAGAGAACTGCTTCAAACTCAAGATCCAAAGGCCCGAGACTTGAAGAGCCAACTAGAAGCTGAGAGAAGTAGTATATATAGGAGTAGCTTTGAATTGTTGAAGAATTGGGGGAAAAAGTTGGAAAAGAGAATTACTCTCTGTATTTTACCTTCTCTGCATTTTCTAGTTTTATGATGTATTCTCCATCTTTGTTTTCATTTTCTAGAGCTATGAACAACTAAACCCCTTTCATTGGGTTAGGGAGCTCTGTTGTAATTTGATGGATCAATACTAGTTTTCATTATTTTTCTTCTATCTTCTCTCTTAATTTTACTTGAAAGCTTTCGATCTTCATCCAATTGGGTAGTTATCTTGGAAAAGAAGCTATTCAAACTTGGATCTCTTCTGAACCATGAAAGAGGAATGAAGAGATCAAGCTAGAAATGTTTTCTCATGCTGGACCAAATTGGGTTTGGATGGGTATGTGACTATAACCCTCTCAATACTTGATTTGGGAAATGCATGTGGTATAATCAGTGACCATACTTCATCTCTTCTCATGAGCAATTGACCAAGAAATTGGCTATTGATCAAGATTTGAGAGATTGAATTTGTAATTCAATCAATTAAGATTGCCAAGGAGATCAATGAGTGCATTGATTGAGGAAGAGATGAAAATGAACTTGATCTGGAGGGTTGAAATATCTCCTAAGCCCAATGAACTCCCCATCTCTGATCTTACCCATTCTCTTTAATTTCTGCCATTTACTTTCATGAGCAAATCCCCCATTCCCATTTACAATTCTGTAATTTACTTTCAATGATTTACTTCCACTCCTTTAATTCTAGCATTTACTTTTCTGTTATTTACATTCCCGCCATTTTATTTTCTGCAACTCTCAACCCAAATTCTGGATTCGCTCAACTAGAACATTCTTCTAATTAAATTTGCTTGATCAATCAATCCCTGTGGGATTCGACCTCACTCTATTGTGAGTTTTTACTTGACGACAAATTCGGTACACTTGCCGAAGGAAATTTGTTGAGAGACAAGTTTTCCGTGCATCAAGTTTATGACGCCGTTGCCGGGGATTGATTGTGCATCAACAATGATTAAATTGGAAGATCACTAGATTGAGCATTTTTATTTTGTGAATTTCATTTTCTGTTTGAGTGATTTACTTTCTGTTTTAGTTAAACTTCTTCCCTTCCCCCTCTACTCTTTTGTTTTTCTTTGTTATTTTCAATTCTGTTTGCTAACCCACTAACTGTTTGATATATTGCATCACCCACAACTAACAGTAATTCTGACAAAAATACTTTCTGCACCTATCTTTTCTTGCTTGCACTTAATGGTTGTATGACAGGGAGAAGAAGTGGGGCTTCAAATTCCTTCGATTATGAACCTGAGAGGACCTTCCTTAGATTAAGGAGGGAGGCAAGAGGAAAGAAAGTGGTTGGTGCTGAGGAAGAAGAGGAATTCTTTGAACCAAACATGGAAGACAACATGGAAAACCATCATGAAAAAGAGGATCACAATCATGGGGGAGGAGGTAGAGCAAATCATGCTGGGGAGGATAGAAGAGTTTTGGGCTCTTACATCAATCCAAACCCAGGCAATTGTGGAAGTAGCATCCAAAAGCCAACAATCCATGCCAACAACTTTGAACTTAAACCACAGCTCATCACCCTTGTTCAGAACAACTGTTCGTTTGGAGGAAGTGTTCAAGAAGACCCCAATCAACATTTAACCACCTTCTTGAGAATATGTGACACAGTGAAGTCTAATGGTATTCATCCTGATGCCTATAGACTGCTCTTATTTCCATTCTCACTCAGGGACAAAGCAGCCAAGTGGCTGGAATCTTTCCCAAGGGAAAGCTTGACAACTTGGGAAGACGTGGTGAACAAATTCTTAGCAAGATTTTACCCTCCTCAACGAATCAATAGGCTGAGAGCTGAGGTCCAAACTTTCAGGCAACAAGATGGTGAGACTCTATATGAAGCATGGGAGAGGTTTAAAGACCTAATAAGGAGGTGCCCACCAGATATGTTCAACGAATGGGTGCAGCTGCACATTTTCTATGAAGGGCTCTCTTATGAGTCAAAGAAGGATGTAGACCATTCATCCGGAGGATCTTTGAAAAAGAAGAAGACTATTGAGGAAGCCATAGATGTTATTGAAACAGTAGCAGAAAACGACTACTTCTATGCTTCCGAAAGAGGGAACACAAGAGGAGTAATGGAGCTAAACAATGTAGATGCTCTGTTGGCCCAAAACAAGCTCATTACCCAGCAGCTGGCTGACCTCACCAAGAAGATGGAGAGGAACCAAGTAGCAGCAATCTCCACTTCATCAACAACCCAAGAAGGAGTGAATGAAGAAGCAGAGGGTAGTCAGGAGCAAGCCAACTACATTGGGAACTCACCAAGGCAAAACTATGATCCATACTCCAAGACCTACAACCCTGGATGGAGAAACCACCCAAACTTTGGGTGGGGAAGTCAGCAAGATCAAAACCAAGACCAGAGACGTTACAACTCCAACAACAATGCAGCTCACCAACAATTCACACAGAGGACATCTCAACACCCCCACAACAACACTTCTCCACAAGCCTATCAAAACCAAAACAGCACATCTGCTCCGAATCACCCATCAATTGATGACAAGCTCTCTAAGATTGAAACCTTACTTGAAGGAAAATGCCAAGAGATTCAAGAAAATAAGGTGTTCAAAGAGGAGGTGCGAGCCAATATTAAGAACCAGGGAGAGACCATTAGGAAGCTGGAATTCCAGGTGGGATGTTTAGCTGAGAAGATTCCCAAACCTACCGATAGCTTCCCAAGTGACACGAAGAAAAACCCCAAAGGAGAAGCAAAGAAAGTAAGATGGGAAGATTGCAAAATGGTCACTACAAGTGATCAAGAGACTGAAGACAAGCAAGGCAAACTTTTCGAACAACCTGAAGACAACTCAACAAAGGAGGAGGATAGAGATCACCAAGAACCAGAAATCTCACAACAAGAGCTGCTGAAGCTCTATGCACCCTTCCCTCAACTGCTCAATGGTGCTGTGGGAAAGAGAATATACTCAAGGTTCCTAGACTTGTTTGCATCTCTGCATGTAAACATACCATTCATCAAGGCAATTCAACAAATGCCTGCATTCATCAAGTATATGAAGGAACTTCTTCCCAGGAAAAGCTCACTCAAAGGAGGCCAGACTATAGTGATGAACAAGGAATGTAGTGCCCTTATTCAACCTGAGTTGCCTACAAAAAGAAGAGACCCAGGGAGTTTTCACATCCCTTGTGCCATAGGTGAAACTATGTTCGATAGAGCACCATGTGATTTGGGGGCCAGCATCAACTTACTGCCCTTATCCCTGGTGAAGAGGCTGCAGATCAATGAGATAATGCCCACAGATGTAATCATCAGACTGGCTGACAAAACTCAAAAGCAAGCAATAGGAGTGGTGGAAAATGTGTTGCTAAAGGTTGGGAAATACTTTCTCCCAACAGACTTTGTCATCCTGGACATGGAAGAGAGTCACACTCACCCAATCATATTGGGAAGACCGTTCCTAGCTACGGCCAGAGCACTTATCGATGTAGAGAAAGGGGAGCTAATATTGAGAATCCATGATGAACGACTCAGCTTCAATGTTTTCAAACTCTCACAAGAAACAGATCAAGAGGACAAGGAACTAAGCACAAATGATAATGAGACACTGAAAGAGGAGACTGATGACAAGTCATCTTAGCCTAGTTTTTTACTAGTCTTTTTCTTTGTTTTTATTTGGTTTTATGCACTTTCTTGTATTGTAAGTAAGTAATTTGGAATGGAATTTCATGATTTCTTTGAATCAATCAACCACCCTTTAATTGATGCAAAATCATGAGGTTTAAGCTAAATTTAATTGATTTTTAATGATTTATAAACCTTGTGAATTTGGTGATACTTTGATTGGTTGTTTTGATTACTTGTAGGTGAAGAAAAGAAAAAAAAATAAGAAAAGCGTGGCACAAGGAAAGGAAGCGTGGCTCAAAAAAGGAGAAGCATGTGTGCATTCAAGAAACAAGGGTATAAAGCTCTTGCCAAGAGCTTTAAAGCTCTTGTGGAGAGCTTCCCTTCAAAGAATCAAAAGCCAAGCTCTTGCCAAGAGCTTTGAAGCTCTTGCCAAGAGCTTTATCAAGAACACATGGAAGAAGGAACCAAGAGCCAAGCTCTTGGCAAAGAACTTTGAAGCTCTTGCCAAAGAGCTTTTTCGGGCATGCTCCAAAGAAAATTAAGGAAGAAAAGCTTGCCAATTCACTCACCAAGGCTTGAACCCATGACCAAGGAGAGGGGGGGCCAGCGCTACTCACAAAGAAAAATAAGCCAAAATTGGCCAAAATGCTTCACCCAAGACTTGAACCAAGGACCTCAAGGACAAGAAAAGCTCTTGCCAAGAGCTTTCAAGCTCTTGCAAAGAGCTTTGTTCTCTTGGACCGTGCGCAACACATTGGAAGGAAAGGGGACCAAAGCTCTTGGCCAAAGCTCTTGCCAAGAGCCGAACTCTTTCCTGGGAGGTGCACCATGGGCTGAAAATTGAACTAAAAATCCAAATTAATTCATTCCTTCACCAAATCAAAAGCCCATCCAAATTCCAAAATCCAAAAATAGAAAATGTATAAATAGGAGCTAGTTTAATGTAATTAAGGACCTTTGGACACCTCTAGACTTTACTTTGAATTTTCCTTTTAATTTTCATTTTCATTTTGAGCTTTTACTTTTGAATTTGGATCTTAGAGAATTTGGAAGGAGAATTGATCTCTCTTCTTCCTTGTTCTTGCTTGAGCACTCTTTTATTTTCTTGCTTTTGATCTTGGGTGAAGAATTGAAGAACTTCTATTTCAATCTCACCTTGAGATCTCTTGTTTATTTTCTCTGCATAATTGAATTTCTTTTTCTATTTACTCTACTGTTTCATCTCCTCTCTAATTCTGCAATTTACTTTTCTTTATTTCTTTTGCAATTAATCTTGTTGGATCAAGGAAGGATTTGAGATCTAGACTTGTTATCTAGTCTCTTCCACCCCTGAGATCTTCAACCATCTTTTATTTTGCTGCAAATTAAGCACCCTTTCTGTTTACTTCTCAAAGCATTTTACCTCTCTGTTTGAGATCTATTTCAATTCAATTCATCTTTTGCTCTTCTGTTTTGTTGCTTTGCAAATCCCAACTCCCAATCCCTTTTACAATTCAAGCAAATTTACATTTCTTGCATTTTAAGATTCAGTCATTTACATTTCTTGCAATCTAAGTTTCTGCAATTTACATTACTTGTTCTTTAAGATTTAGTACTTTTACTTTCTGTTCTCTTTAGTTTACTGCAATTCTTCCCTTTCCCTTTACATTTCAAGCAATTTAGTTTCTGTCAAATACAAACCACTCAACTGATGAGCGGATAATTTATACGCTTTTTGACATTCTTTTTAGTATATTTTTAGTAGGATCTAGTTACTTTTAGGGATGTTTTCATTAGTTTTTATGTTAAATTCACATTTCTGGACTTTACTATGAGTTTGTGTATTTTTCTGTGATTTCAGGTATTTTCTGGCTGAAATTGAGGGACTTGAGCAGAAATCAGATTCAGAGGTTGACGAAGGACTGCTGATGCTGTTGAATTCTGACCTCCCTGCACTCAAAGTGGATTTTCTGGAGCTACAGAACTCTAAATGGCGCGCTTCCAATTGAGTTGGAAAGTAGACATCCAGGGCTTTCCAGCAATATATAATAGTCCATACTTTGGCCAAGAATTGATGACGTAAACTGGCGTTCAACGCCAGCCTTCTGCCCAAATCTGGCGTCCAGCGCCAGAAAAGGATCCAAAACCAGAGTTGAACGCCCAAACTGGCACAGAAACTGGCGTTCAACTCCACAAATGGCCTCTGCACGTGCAACACTCAGGCTCAGCCCAAACACACACCAAGTGGGCCCAGGAAGTGGATTTATGCATCAATTACTTACTCATGTAAACCCTAGTAGCTAGTTTATTATAAATAGGACCCTTTACTAGTCTTTTTGACCATCTTTGGATTGTATTTTGGATCCTGTGATCACGCTTTAGGGGGCTGGCCATCTCGGCCATGCCTGGACCTTCACTTATGTATTTTCAACGGTAGAGTTTCTACACTCCATAGATTAAGGTGTGGAGCTCTGCTGTTCCTCAAAGATTAATGCAAAGTACTACTGTTTTCTATTCAATTCTTCTTATTTCGCTTCTAAGATATCCATTCGCACCCAAGAACGTGATGAAGGTGATGATTATGTGTGACGCTCATCACCATCTCCCCTATGAACGCGTGCCTGACAAACACTTCTGTTCTACATGAATCAAGCTAGAATGAATATCTCTTAGATCTCCTAACCAGAATCTTCGTGGCGTACGCTAGAATGATGGTGGCATTCAAGAGAATCCGGAAAGTCTAAACCTTGTCTGTGGTATTCCGAGTAGGATTCAATGATTGAATGACTGTGACGAGCTTCAAACTCGCGAGTGCTGGGCGTTAGTGACAGACGCAAAAGGAGGGTGAATCCTATTCCAGCATGATCGAGAACCGACAGATGAATAGCCGTGCCGTGACAGGGTGCGTGAGCATATTATTCACTGAGAGGAGGGGATGTAGCCACTGACAACGGTGATGCCCTTGCATAAAGCCAGCCATGGAAAGGTGTAAGACTGATTGGATGAAGATAGCAGGAAAGCAGAGGTTCAGAGGAACGAAAAGCATCTCCATTCGCTTATCTGAAATTCCTACCAATGATTTACATAAGTATCTCTATCTCTATTTTATTATATATTCGAAAACACCATTATCACTTTATATCCGCCTGACTGAGATTTACAAGGTGACCATAGCTTGCTTCATACCAACAATCTCCGTGGGATTCGACCCTTACTCACGTAAGGTATTACTTGGACGATCCAGTGCACTTGCTGGTTAGTTGTAACGAAGTTGTGACAATTATGAATTAAGATCAGAGCACCAAGCTTTGGAGCCATTACCAGGATTTGTTCGAGCCTGGAGATCACAATTTCGTGCACCATCAACCAATACTTGATTTGCTTGACTAAATCAATCACTAAACTAAAATTGCTCAATCCTTCAATCCCTGTGGGATCGACCTCACTCATGTGAGTTATTATTACTTGATGCGACCCGGTACACTTGCGGGTGAGTTTTGTGTTGGATCATTTTCCACACATGAAGTTTTTGGTGCCGTTGCCGGGGATTGAATTAGATTGACAATGATTAAGTGAAGTGGAGATCTAGATCAAGCACTTTTTCTTTTCTATTTCTTTATTTTTTTACTAACCCACTAACTGTTTGAATTTTTGCTTAAGCTAACACTAACTTCACTCTAACAATAGAGTGTATAATTCTGGTTTCTGGTTCTATGTTTATGTTAGGAAGAAAAAGCAATGAATCCACACCTTTTGATCCTGAAACACTTTGGAGGTTGAGAAGAGAACCAAGAAATGGAGGAAAATCCAACAAATCCACCAGGTGGAATAGCCAACAACAACAACAATCCACCTCAGAGAAGAGTTTTGGCTTCCTATACATTTGCAAATCCTAGACATTGTGGGAGTAGCATTCTCACCCCAAATGTTAATGCAAATAACTTTGAACTAAAGCCACAACTCATCACCTTGGTTCAAAACAATTGTTCTTATGGAGGAGGACCACTTGAAGACCCTAACCAACACTTGTCCACCTTCTTGAGGATTTGTGACACTGTCAAAACCAATGGTGTGCACCCTGACAGTTACAAGCTACTGCTATTTCCATTTTCTCTCAGAGACAAAGCCACTCAATGGTTGGAATCCTTCCCAAGAGACAGCATCAACAATTGGGATGATCTAATAACCAAATTCCTTGCCAAGTTTTACCCACCTCAAAGAGTTATTAGATTGAAGACTGAAGTACAAACATTCACACAAATGGATGCTGAACCCTTGTATGAGGCATGGGAACGATACAAAGCTCTAATCAGGAAGTGCCCACCTGGAATGTTCAGTGAATGGGACAGATTGCAGAATTTCTATGAAGGCTTGACATTGAAATCTCAAGAGGCTTTGGATTATTCAGCAGGAGGCTCTTTGCAACTGATGAAAACGGCAGAGGAAGCCCAAAATCTCATTGACATGGTGGCCAACAACCAGTACTTCTTTGCTCACCAAAGACAACGCCAACCATCACAGAGAAAAGGAGTGATGGAGTTGGAAGGAGTGGACTCAATTCTGGCTCAAAACAAAATGATGCAGCAGCAATTTCAACAACAATTTGAGCAAATGGCCAAGAGAATTGATAGTCTCCAAGTTGCAGCAGTCAACACAAGCCAATCATCAACCAAATGGGGGCAAAATGAAGAAAACCAAGAAGATCAACAGCAGGAACAACCTCAATATGTGCACAACCAAAGCTCTGGCCAAAATGAAGTCTATGGTGACACCTACAATCCATCCTGGAAGAACCATCCAAACATAAGATGGGGAGATAACCACACTCAAAACCAGCAACCATGGCAAAGAAATTCAAACCAAAACAACTCAAGAAACAACCAAAACCACAACCAGCAAAACACTAACCCCAATCCATATAGAAAACCCCAAAAATACCACCCAAATTCCAGTTACTATCCACCCAATAACCAAACCACTAACCAAAACACCTACCATCAACCTTCAATATCTCACAACCAGCCACAAGCGTCACAAGACACTCAAAGAATCTCCAATTTGGAGATATTGATGGAAAAGATGATGAAGCACCAAGAGATAATGATGGAGAAACTCATGAAAAATCAAGAGATGGCCAAACAAGATCAAGAAACAGCAAGAAAAGATCAAGAAGCATCAAGAAAAGATCAAGCCATAACAAGCAAAAACCAAGAAGCTTCAATCAGAAATCTTGAGATGCATATGGAACAAATAGCTAAACAAATTACAGAGATGGGTGAGAAGCAACCAAATGCATCCCCTAGTGCCACTCAAAACCACCCAAGGGACAAAGGAAAAGCTACAAAGTGGGAGGAGTGCAAAGCAATCATAGTGGGAAGTGAGAAGACTGGGGAGAAGGAAGCCATCAATCAGGAAGAACACAACAAACAAGTTCCACAAGAAGAGACAGAAGAGAGAAGTGAAGAGGATAGAAAGACCGAGAATGCAAAAAGCTCAAAAAGAGATAAGGACATCCATGAAACACAACTATAAGAGAAGAAGGAAGGGGTGAAGCCATATATCCTCAAACTTCCATATCCTCAAAGATTCAATAAAGAAAATGAGGATAAGCAATATTCAAAGTTCCTGGACATATTCAAGACACTTAGCATCAATATTCCTTTCTTAGAAGCACTTGAACAGATGCCATTATATGCCAAATTTATGAAAGAAGTGCTAACAAAGAAAAGACCCTTGAAGGAAGGACAAATTGTTGAAATGACAATGGAGTGTAGTGCTATTCTCCAAAGAGGTCTACCAGAGAAGAAGGATGATCCTGGAAGGTTTTATATACCTTGTACCATAGGAGACATAACTATTGAGAAATCATTTTGTGACCTTGGTGCAAGCATAAACTTGATGCCTCTATCTCTTATGAGGAAGCTTCAAATTTTTGAACTGAAACCCACTCGAATAGCTCTTCAAATGGCTGACAAGTCCATTCAGCAAGCACTCGGAGTTGTAGAGAATGTGCTGGTAAAAGTGGAAAAATTCTTTCTCCCAACTGATTTTGTCATCCTGGATATGGAGGAGGACCCTAACACTCCCATCATTTTGGGGAGGCCTTTCCTAGCTACGGGCAGAGCATTGATAGATGTTAAAAAGGGGGAATTGTTGCTGAGAGTGCATGATGAGCACCTAGCATTTCATGTTTTTAAAACCCTGCATGAGCCCACTCAAGAAGAAGATTGTATGGAGGATAAAGCCAGGGATCAAAGCTTGAAAGAGGCATTCAATGAGTTAACTCCAAGACTTTCAAATCCATGCTTGAAAGAAGTAGAGATGGTGCAACAGACCAAAGAAATCAAGGAGGAACTAGATCCAAAACCCCCAGATGAGAACCTCAACACTCCAGATAAAGAACCACCAAGGCATGAATTATCTCCTGAGAAAGAAGAAAAGAAGAAGAGGCTAAAAGGGTGGAGAAATAAGAAAATCCCCACCGAAGGCTTCTCACCAGGGGATAAAGTGATGTTAAACACCCAACCAATAAAGGTGTCTCCACAATCATCTGAGTGCTATACTGTGAACCGGATCCTTTCACTTGAACACCTAGAGATCATCAAAGAGGAGACCGGAAGGAAGTTCACAATAAGAGGAGAAAAGCTGAGGCACTATGATTTTCAACCCCCATGATCAAAGGATATGATGTCAAGCTAGTGACAATAAAAGAGCGCTTGTTGGGAGGCAACCCAACCTAAGGTAGTTTCGTTTTCATAGCTATTTTAATAAAAAGGTTAATTAGCTTTATCTATATTGCAAGAAGCTAAAGTTTGGTGTTGCACACCAAAACAATATAAGGGAGAATGAAGGATTCTAAGTTTGGTGTTCCACCAAAATCTTATCATAAAACACATTCTCACCTTCTGCATAATGCTAGCTTCAAGCATTTAGATAAACTAGTTAACTAATTTGTTGTTTCCTAGTTTTCAGTTCTATTACTTTTGGCAAAGAAAAAGAATTTCACATATGGTTAACTTGATGCATGAGAACCACTGGCAAGGTACTAAGTTTGGTGTTCCCACACCAAAGTAAGTTCAAAAGCCCACAAATAATTCTTGCACACTAACCAGTTGCCTAAGGGCTTGGGGAACAAGCAACTTTTAATATCTTTTGTAGGAAGTCATTCAATCTCTTGGAGAAAAAGGTACATCATCATGGACAGAGGGAGGACATGGAACCCAACAATGATAATGACACAGAGGAAACAAATAGACTCCAAGAGGTTATATTGTTCTCTGACTGATTCTAGTTCAACTATGTTAATTGAAAGTGCAAATGTCCCCTATTGATTAGTGTCTTTTTAGATTCATTTACTGTCTGCAAGTTTGTTTGTTCTCATGCTGTTATGGCTTGCTAGTCTAAGTGCTTGATTCACTTTCATCTTACTTGAATTATATGCTTTGTTCCTCATGCTTGAATAAAAGAAAAATAACTGTGAAATAGAGAAAGAGTAAAAGTCTGGTATGATATAAGACAAAATAAGATTATGTGGTGGTATGTGCTGGTTCATTAGCTGATTTGTAAATAAGGCTTAATGCAGGCATGACTTTGTGATATGAACTTGAGTTACATTTCATGAGACTTGACAAATGAAAAAGGTCCAAAATAAAAGAAAGAAAATACAAGAGAAATAAGCAAAAAGAAATACACAAGGCTGGGCACCAATGGCTGCAAATTTGGATAAATGCCTGTGATGCTCTTGTACAAAGATAAGCTTAGATAACTAGGTTCTAAGGGGTGCTTCATCACCCGGCAACTTGAGTTAACTAACCCGGGATTGCCAACTTAAAGTCCACCATCAAGAGCTACTTTGAGACAAAGCATTTAGTAACCCAAAGAGGTGCTGGGCATCAATTTCCAAAGAACAAACAGAGATGAACAAAGCAAGCTAAATGCCTGTGATGTGTGTGTGCTAAGGAGAGGCTTGAGTAAGTAAGCCCATAGGGGTGTTTCAACACCTAGCATCTTGAACCAAATGGGGCGGGAATGCTGGCTGAAAGCTTATTCTAAAAAGCTGCCTTACAACATAGCATTAAGCCTCAGCCAAGAAAGAGAGCAAAAAAAAAAAAAAAAAAAACCCAGGGACCAAGTAATAACAAGTCTCATTTTTTTTTGTAATTCAAGTAAGGATCCAAAGGGATGTTGATGTCTCAGCCACAGAATAAAAATCGCTAAGATACCATGCATAAAAACCCCATTTACCAGTATTCAATGTCTTCCAATAAAAGTCTTATACACTTCTCTGCTTCTAGTAATTTTTTTTCTGTTTTACTGCTTGCTTGGGGACAAGCAAGTTTTAAGTTTGGTGTAGTGATGACAAGTCATCTTAGCATAGTTTTACTAGTCTTTTTCTTTGTTTTTATTTGGTTTTATGCACTTTCTTGTATTGTAAGTAAGTAATTTGGAATGGAATTTCATGATTTCTTTGAATCAATCAACCACCCTTTAATTGATGCAAAATCATGAGGTTTAAGCTAAATTTAATTGATTTTTAATGATTTATAAACCTTGTGAATTTGGTGATACTTTGATTGGTTGTTTTGATTACTTGTAGGTGAAGAAAAGAAAAAAATAAGAAAAGCGTGGCACAAGGAAAGGAAGCGTGGCTCAAAGAAGGAGAAGCATGGGTGCATTCAAGAAACAAGGGTATAAAGCTCTTGCCAAGAGCTTTAAAGCTCTTGTGGAGAGCTTCCCTTCAAAGAATCAAAAGCCAAGCTCTTGCCAAGAGCTTTATCAAGAACACATGGAAGAAGGAACCAAGAGCCAAGCTCTTGGCAAAGAACTTTGAAGCTCTTGCCAAAGAGCTTTTTCGGGCATACTCCAAAGAAAATTAAGGAAGAAAAGCTTGCCAATTCACTCACCAAGGCTTGAACCCATGACCAAGGGGAGGGGGGGCCAGCGCTACTCACAAAGAAAAATAAGCCAAAATTGGCCAAAATGCTTCACCCAAGACTTGAACTAAGGACCTCAAGGACAAGTAAAGCTCTTGCCAAGAGCTTTCAAGCTCTTGCAAAGAGCTTTGTTCTCTTGGACCGTGCGCAACACATTGGAAGGAAAGGGGACCAAAGCTCTTGGCCAAAGCTCTTGCCAAGAGCCGAACTCTTCCCTGGGAGGTGCACCATGGGCTGAAAATTGAACTAAAAATCCAAATTAATTCATTCCTTTACCAAATCAAAAGCCCATCCAAATTCCAAAATCCAAGAATAGAAAGAGTATAAATAGGAGCTAGTTTAATGTAATTAAGGACCTTTGGACACCTCTAGACTTTACTTTGAATTTTTCTTTTAATTTTCATTTTCATTTTGAGCTTTTACTTTTGAATTTGGATCTTAGAGAATTTGGAAGGAGAATTGATCTCTCTTCTTCCTTGTTCTTGCTTGAGCACTCTTTTATTTTCTTGCTTTTGATCTTGGGTGAAGAACTGAAGAACTTCTGTTTCAATCTCACCTTGAGATCTCTTGTTTATTTTCTCTGCATAATTGAATTTCTTTTTCTGTTTACTCTACTGCTTCATCTCCTCTCTAATTCTGCAATTTACTTTTCTTTATTTCTTTTACAATTAATCTTGTTGGATCAAGGAAGGATTTGAGATCTAGACTTGTTATCTAGTCTCTTCCACCGCTGAGATCTTCAACCATCTTTTATTTTGCTGCAAATTAAGCACCCTTTCTGTTTACTTCTCAAAGCATTTTACCTCTCTGTTTGAGATCTATTTCAATTCAATTCATCTTTTGCTCTTCTGTTTTGTTGCTCTGCAAATCCCAACTCCCAATCCCTTTTACAATTCAAGCAAATTTACATTTCTTGCATTTTAAGATTCAGTCATTTACATTTCTTGCAATCTAAGTTTCTGCAATTTACATTACTTGTTCTTTAAGATTTAGCACTTTTACTTTCTGTTCTCTTTAGTTTACTACAATTCTTCCCTTTCCCTTTACATTTCAAGCAATTTAGTTTCTGTCTAATATAAACCACTCAACCAATACTTGATTTGCTTGACTAAATCAATCACTAAACTAAAATTGCTCAATCCTTCAATCCCTGTGGGATCGATCTCACTCATGTGAGTTATTATTACTTGATGCGACCCGGTACACATGCCGGTGAGTTTTGTGTTGGATCGTTTTCCACACATCAGAGACAAGCACTGAAGCACAGCCAGTTCATTCTGAGATCCCCTTAATTGATAAACAAGGAAAACAGCAATTGCCACAGCTCAAGGAAAAATTGGAAGAACCTAAACCTCTAGAGGCAGGTAAAGACAACATCACAACTCCTTTAGAAAAAGAGGTCACCGAGGGCAAGGCAACCTTAAAAGAAACAAAGAAGAAGGTACCAAGGAGGTGGAGGAACAAGAAGATCCCTACGGAAGACTTCTCTCCAGGGGATAGAGTTGTCTCAGCTTACTTCCCAGATATTCCCCCTAATCTCCCCACTGTACCATCTCAGTTACCTAAGGTCTTCACTAGCAACAGAGTTCTTTCCCTGGAACATTTGGAGATCATTGATCCAACCAATGGATATAAGTCCACAGCAAGAGGGGAGGACTTTAAGCACTACCAACCACCCTGATAAAGGAAAAACGTCAAGCTAGTGACGCTAAAGAAGCGCTTCATGGGAGGCAACCCATGTTTTATATGTTTTTAGAAAATAAAAAAAAAGCAATATTCATAAATTCCAACCCAAACTTGGTGAAGTCCTTATTGTGCAGTATATAGTGAGGAACAAGTTTGGTGTTCAAAGCAAACCAAGATGCATGCTAGTCTTGGGAGCTTTGAACAAAACTTTTCATCACAATGCTTCAAACTAAGTTTGGTGTCACCCCATGGTGCCACCAAAATGCATAAAGGGACACACACTTAGTTAGTTAATTATAGTCGTAAAGGCTAAATTGTCTTTTTGATATTATGTCTCACTTTCCTTATGTTATCTTTATAGGAAAAGAAAAGAAGCATTAAAAGGGATGGATTGGATAACTAAACAAAGAAGGATCGGACACCACAAAAAGGAAGGACAAGTCTTAGAGGGTCAAGCACAACAGACCTTGGACATGCACCAATTGCAGGAAGTCATTGATGGCTTGTCTAGACAATATTTGGAAAGCCAAGGAGCACAGAAAGAGCTTCAACTACAGATGATGGGGCAGCAAGAGGAAGCACTCTCAAGATGGATGACTCAGCAAGGTGAGTGGCAAAGGCAAATGATGGAACAGCAACTAAGTCAAGGACAACAATAGGGAGAAACATTCAACAGGATGGAAGAAAGGCAAAACGAGCAACAAGAATCCATCCAGAGGCTAATCAACATCCAAGCACATCAAGGGGCACACATACATGAGATGCATCAAAGACAAATAGAACAGGCAGAACTATTGGACGAGAAAAGGGCATTCGCAGAAGGAGTTTACATGAGCGAGACAGGACATCACATAAACACTCAAGCTAGGCTCGGCTACTTAGTGGGACAGCTGCCAATACTGCATCCAGGAATAGCCAGGTATGAAGAAATGAAGGATGAATTAGCACGAGAGGAAAGACAAAGGGTGGAAGAGAGTCATGAGTCAGTGAGGAAGGCACTTGAGGATTGGAAGCAAGCAAGATTGGCACGGATGCGAGGAAATGCATGAGGAAACAAGGAGGACAAGCAAGGAAAAAAGCATGGACATCCACAACATTAAAAGGTGGTGGAGTTCCTTCTTTATTCCACCTTTCTTTGTGTTTTAAATAAGGAAGATCTTGTATGAAATAGAACATGCTTCCATGTTAGTTTAAATCTTTTTAAATTCTGTCTTTTAAGTTTTTTTTCTGAATATGTGTATATGTGCTAGTCTTTATGTCACTGCATCCTCCTTAACTTACTTGTATGCTTGTCCCTTTAAATCAAATGAAGAGAGAATGTTTATGTTTCAAAAGACCAGAGTAGAGTTCATACTATGGAGTACATTCATGAGTTTGTGGTATGATCATAAGTTAGCTAAGTTGGTTCAACCATAAGGTAGGATGACAACTATCTGGCCTGAATACTTTGCTTTGAATATACTCATGAGACTAAGTATATGACAATATCCTAATAAGAGAAAGAGAAAAGAATAATGAAAGTGGAAAACAAAAGAAAAAGAGTAAGCAATAAGGATAGGCACCAATGGTTTTGATCTTAAGATATGTGTCTGTGGTGTTCCTGTGTGACGGATCTACTTGGATGAATAAGCTCTTAGGGGTGCTTTATCACTTGGTGACTTGGGTTAACTAACCCACGATTATCAGCTGAAAGTCCATTATCAAGAGTAACCCTCACCACAGAGCATTTAGTAACCCAAAGAGGTGCTGGACACCAAGGTCTCAAGAAGGAAAATAAATGAACTATATGCCTGTGGTGTGTATGTATGGGGGAGAGACTTGAGGGAGTAAGTCCTTAGGGGTGCTTCAACACCTAGCACCTTGAACCAACTGGTTTAGGAGTGTTGGCTGAAAGCTTATCTTAAAAAGTTGCCCCCTTACAGAGCACTTAGCCTAAGAACACCAATAAGCTCTGAAATGACAATAAAGGGATCAATGAATAAAAGTCTCATGGGATGTAAGCAAGGTAAGTGTTTTAGGACATGATAAAGGTCTGAAAGCCAGTAAAGGAATGAACCTAAGTTGCTATGCATGAAACCACCATAAAATCATTGATATGACTTCCACAAGAATGACTCATCTCTCTTGGCATTCCATTCATCATTCTCTTGTTCTAGTACTTGCTTAGGGACAAGCAAGCTTTAAGTTTGGTGTTGTGATGCCAGGGCATCTTGGCCAGTTTCACTGACCTTTTCTTTACTGTTTTTAGGCTAGTTTCATGCATTCCCTTAGGAAATAAGCTAGTTTTGGGTAGATATTCACTTACACCTTGATTCAAGCATACATTGTGCATTTTACATTATTTCATGAGGATTTTGCATGAGTTTAGTGACAAATTATATGCTGCATTGCCCATGACTTGGACTAGAACTTTAATGCGCTCTATTGCTTGATTTCAGGACCAAAGGAAGCAAGGAATGGGAGGTAACTTGTAAAGTTAATGAGAAAAGTGATTGCCAATAACGCTCTCGAAGCCATCATTGACCACGTTAAGAGTCACGATAACTAAGTTAACGAGAACTCTAACGTGGAGAGGGGAAGTTGAGCCAACGTTAGTGACACTTAACATTGTCACTAACGTTGGCAAATGCTCATAAGTGGCCACGTTAGAGTCCACGTTAACTTAGTTAACGTGGCCTCTAACGTTAGAAGGGGGGAGAAATGCCAACGTTAGTGATATTCAACATTGTCACTAACGTTGGCCTAAGGAGAAACATACCACGTTAACTTGGTTAACGTGGGAGCTAACGTAAGAAGCAAGAGTGGTCGACAACGTTAGTGACACCCAACATTGTCACTAACATTGGAAGCAACCACACAACCCCCCAAGGAGCCACGTTAACTTCCACGTTAACTTAGTTAAGGTGGAAGCTAACGTTGATGAGTGAAAGAAACGCCAACGCTAGTGACATTCAACATTGTCACTAACTTTGGGGATGGCTAAGCATGGCCACATTAGAAGCCACGTTAACCTAGTTAACGTGGACTCTAACGTGAGACATAGGGGCACCTTGGAACGTTAGTGACAATGTTGAGTGTCACTAACATTCTCGAAGGATGGCAAGCCCACGTTAAAGAGCCATGTTAACTAAGTTAACGTGGGCTCTAACGTGGGAACAAAGGGGGCTTTTCAAAGTTATTAGGAATGTTAAGTCTCACTAACGTTTGCGAAGGACTTAGAGGTAACGTTAGTGGCAACATTTGTGCCACTAACGTTGAAGTTAACGTGGCTTTTACTTAGGAACGTTAGTGAGAAAGTTGATTGTCACTAACGTTCTCGAACTCATATTTTCACTAAACGTTAACACCCCTAACGTCCTGAGCTAAAGTCTCTGCCCACTTCACACTTTCTCTCTGCAAGTAAAGCCAAGCCCAAATGAAGAAGAGAACTGCTTCAAACTCAAGATCCAAAGGCCCAAGACTTGAAGAGCCAACTAGAAGCTGAGAGAAGTAGTATATATAGGAGTAGCTTTGAATTGTTGAAGAATTGGGGGAAAAAGTTGGAAAAGAGAATTACTCTCTGTATTTTATCTTCTCTGTATTTTCTAGTTTTATGATGTATTCTCCATCTTTGTTTTCATTTTCTAGAGCTATGAACAACTAAACCCATTTCATTGGGTTAGGGAGCTCTGTTGTAATTTGATGGATCAATACTAGTTTTCATTATTTTTCTTCTATCTTCTCTCTTAATTTTACTTGAAAGCTTTCGATCTTCATCCAATTGGGTAGTTATCTTGGAAAAGAAGCTATTCAAACTTGGATCTCTTCTGAACCTTGAAAGAGGAATGAAGAGATCAAGCTAGAAATGCTTTCTCATGCTGGACCAAATTGGGTTTGGATGGGTATGTGACTATAACCCTCTCAATACTTGATTTGGGAAATGCATGTGGTATAATCAGTGACCATACTTCATCTCTTCTCATGAGCAATTGACCAAGGAATTGGCTATTGATCAAGATTTGAGAGATTGAATTTGTAATTCAATCAATTAAGATTGCCAAGGAGATCAATGAGTGCATTGATTGAGGAAGAGATGAAAATGAACTTGATCTGGAGGGTTGCAATATCTCCTAAGCCCAATGAACTCCCCATCTCTGATCTTACCCATTCTCTTTAATTTTTGCCATTTACTTTCATGAGCAAATCCCCCATTCCCATTTACAATTCTGCAATTTACTTTCAGTCATTTACTTCCAGTCCTTTAATTCTAGCATTTACTTTTCTGTTATTTACATTCCCGCCATTTTATTTTCTGCAACTCTCAACCCAAATTCTGGATTCGCTCAACTAAAACATTCTTCTAATTAAAGTTGCTTGATCAATCAATCCCTGTGGGATTCGACCTCACTCTATTGTGAGTTTTTACTTGACGACAAATTCGGTACACTTGCCGAAGGAAATTTGTTGAGAGACAAGTTTTCCGTGCATCAAGATCTTCAAGAGGCTCCAAATCAACATACCATTTGCTGAAGCATTAGAACAAATGCCACTCTATGCTAAATTTTTGAAGGAGCTTATAACCAAAAAGAGGAACTGGGAAGCAAAAGAAACCATAATATTGACTGAAGAGTGCAGCGCCATCATACAGAAGAAGCTGCCTCAAAAGCTGAAGGACCCAGGGAGTTTCCAAATTCCCTGCATCATAGGAGACATCACCATTGAGAAGGCTTTGTGTGATTTGGGAGCTAGCATAAATCTTATGTCCATGACCATGATGAGAAGGATGAAGATTGAGGAAGCCAAGCCAATAAGAATAGCACTCCAATTGGCTGACATAACATTTAAGTTTCCACATGGAGTGGTGGAAGACCTGCTAGTGAAAGTAGGAGAGTTCATCTTTCCTGCTGATTTTGTTGTGCTGGACATGGAAGAAGAGGCCAACATGTCAATTATCCTAGGAAGACCATTCCTAGCTACTGCTGGAGCCATCATCGATGTGCAAAAAGGGGAAATAGTCTTGAGGTTGCATGAAGAGAAAATGGTCTCCAATGTCTTCAAAGCAATGAGTTACCCCAAGGAATCTATAGGAGAATGCATGCTGGTAGACACCATGGAATAAATAGTTCAAGAAGTCTTGGAAGAAGAACAATGTGGAGAAACCATTGAGCTGGAACAAGCACCAAATGGAGAATCACCACAAGCAACCATGAGAAACTTAATCATGCCAACCATTACAAGCAACAAAGATGCAGAGCCACCAAAACTAGAACTGAAAGCATTACCACCCAGCTTGAAGTATGCATATCTGGATGCTAACAACACCCAACCAGTGATCATAAATTCAAGTCTGAGTAAGGAACAAGAAGAGGAGCTCATCCAAGTGCTAAGACTACACATGAATGACATAGGCTGGACACTTGCAGATTTAAAAGAGATCAGTCCTTCAATGTGTATGCATAAGATCTTGCTTGAAGAAGATGCCAAACCTTCAAGACAACAACAAAGGAGGCTAAACCCAACTATGAATGAAGTGGTTCAGAAAGAAGTGTTAAAACTATGGCAAGCACGGGTGATCTACCCTATCTCAGACAGCCCTTGGGTAAGCCCGGTGCAAGTAGTCTCTAAGAAGGGAGGGATCACTGTTGTGGCAAATGAGAAGAATGAATTGATACCCACAAGGACAGTGACCGGATGGCATATGTGCATTGACTACCGGAAACTTAATGAAGCCACCCGGAAGGACCACTTTCCCTTACCTTTCATGGACCAGATACTTGAAAGATTGGCAGGACATGAATATTATTGCTTCCTAGATGGGTATTCGGGCTACAACCAAATTGTTGTAGACCCCAAGGACCAGGAAAAAACTTTATTTACTTGTCCATATGGTATTTTTGCTTATAAGAGAATGCCCTTTGGATTGTGTAATGCACCTGCAACATTCCAAAGGTGCATGCTCTCCATTTTTTCAGACATGATTGAGAACTTCATAGAAGTATTCATGGATGACTTCTTTGTATTTGGGAACTCATATTCTGATTGCCTATACCATCTTGCTCTTGTGCTAAAAAGGTGTCAAGAAACCAACCTAGTCTTAAACTAGGAGAAGTGCCATTTTATGGTGACTGAAGGGGTGGTTCTTGGTCACAAGATTTCAAAAGATGGCATAGAAGTGGACAAGGAAAAAGTGGAAGTAATTGAAAAATTACCTCCACCTTGTAATGTCAAAGCAATCAGAAGCTTTTTGGGACACGCTGGGTTCTATAGGAGATTTATCAAAGATTTTTCAAAGATTGCAAAACCCCTTAGCAACCTACTTGTCTCAAATACTCCCTTTGTTTTTGATAGAGAGTGCATGATAGCCTTTGATGAACTTAAGAAGAAACTATCCTCTGCACCTACTATAGCACCACCAAGCTGGGATCTTCCCTTTGAACTAATGTGTGATGCGTCTGATTTTGCTGTTGGTGCTGTTCTGGGACAGAGGAAAGGCAAGCTAGTACATGTTGTTTACTATGCTAGCAAGGTTCTCAATGAGAATCAAAGGAACTATACAATCACAGAGAAAGAGCTTTTAACCATAGTTTTTGCTTTTGACAAGTTTAAATCATATCTTATTGGCTCAAAAGTAATTGTGTTCACTGATCATGCAGCACTCAAATACTTGCTTACCAAACAAGAATCTAAGTCCAGACTAATAAGGTGGATCTTGTTGCTCCAAGAATTTGATATTGAGATTAAAGATAGGAGCGGAGCAGAGAACAAGGTAGCTGACCACCTCTCAAGGATCCCACAAGAAGAAAAGATGCAGCAAGTAGCAGTCAATGAAAGCTTTCCTGATGAACAATTGATGATGATTCGAGTAGCCCCTTAGTTTGCAGACATAGCCAACTTCAAGGCTATTGGGGAGCTACCAACTAACATCAATAGGCACATGAGGAGGAAGCTAATCAAGGATGCCAAACACTGCATCTGGGATGATCCTTATTTGTTCAAAAAGTGTGCTGATGGAATCCTAAGAAGGTGTATTCCCCATGAGGAAGGGCAGAAAGTATTTTGGCAGTGCCATGGATCTGCATATGGAGGTCATTTCAGTGGAGAAAGGACAGCAACAAAAGTGCTTCAATCTGGATTTTACTGGCCAACAATGTTTAAGGATGCCAAGGAAATGGTGTCAAGATGTGATGAATGCCAAAGAGCTGGTAATCAAACCAAGAGAAATGAGATGCCACAGCAATTCATACTAGAGTTGGAGCTGTTTGATGTATGGGGGATTGATTTCATGGGACCCTTCCCAACCTCCTACTCAAATAGCTACATATTGGTGGCTGTTGATTATGTCTCAAGATGGGTGGAAGCCATAGTCACTGCAACAAATGACAACAAGGTTGTGATAAGCTTCTTGAGAAGGAATATCTTCAGCAGATTTGGAGTGCCCAAAGCTCTCATTAGTGATGGAGGGACACACTTCTGCAACAAACAACTCGAAACACTCCTTCTCAGATATGGAGTGAAGCACAAAGTTGCAACTCCATACCACCCAGAGACCAATGGGCAAGCTGAAATCTCCAACAGAGAGCTAAAAAGAATCATTGAAAAAACTGTTGGAAGCTCAAGAAAGGATTGGTCTAAGAAGCTGGATGATGCACTATGGGCCTACAGGACAGCCTATAAGACTCCCATTGGGATATCTCCATACCAACTGGTATACGGCAAGGCTTGTCACTTGCCAGTTGAACTTGAACATAGAGCCTTTTGGGCTCTAAAGATGTTAAACTATGATGAGCAAGCTGCTGGAGAAAAGAGATTAATGCAACTCAATGAGCTAGAAGAGTTTAGGAATCAAGCATATGAGAATGCAAAAATCTACAAAGAGAACACAAAAAGGTAGCATGACCAAAAGATAGCAAGAAGGGAGTTCACTGAAGGACAAAAAGTGTTACTCTACAACTCAAGACTCAAGTTCTTCCCTGGAAAACTGAAGTCTAGATGGTCAGGACCTTTCACCATACTCAAGGTATTTCCATATGGTCATGTGGAGCTCATGGAGGACAAGACTCAGAGAACTTTTATTGTCAATGGCCATAGACTCAAACACTACTTGGGAGGCTCCTTAGAGGAGCAGGGAGTGAGCTACAAGCTCAGCTGAAGAGGAAGGAATGTCAAGCTAATGACAATAAAGAAGCGCTAGTTGGGAGGCACCCCAACACTTTATCCTTTTTGATTTAGTTACTTTTCTTAGAAGTAGTTTAAAAAAAATTTGTTGCATTAGGTAGTTTAATTTTCAGTCTCTCATTTATCTTACATTACATATTAGGATTAGTTTACAACTGCAGATTAGAATGTTTGATTTTAGCTTTGGTAGCTAGATTTTCTTTACATTTTTTCTATTCCGGAATTACAACTTGATGAAGGCATTGATCATGATGAGTGATTGGGCTGAGGACTAGCTAAAGTACTAAGTTTGGTGTGGCCTCTCACAAACTTAATCTAGGCTTACAGATAATTTATATCTTGATTTGAAGAGTAAGTCCAAAGATTAAGTTTGGTGTGGCCACCACCAAGAATCAGCTAGCAGCCCAAGTCACCTAATTTGAAAGCACTTAATGCTTTGGGTAAAAACATGAATGTGGTTTAATGAGTTTAGAGGAATTCGAATCAAAAGAAAAATGAAAAGATTGATGTTATTCCACTCTTATGAACACATTAAATACACAATGAAAAAACCTATTTATTAAGATGCCAAAGAATTAAGTTTGGTGTCCCAAAGGACACCCATCAGTTGCAATCCAATTCACTCTTGATGAGAAGGAATGTGAAAGGGTTCTTTTTGTCATTACTAATGGGGTCAGTTTCATTTCAGGAGAGAAGATGTGGCCCACATGGTAAACCACTCACAAAGCAAGGAAGTCAAAGTGTACTTACACTTTGGAACTCAACACACGCAGAAAACACAGTGAGAAAAGAGTTGGCGCCTCTTCCCACGCTAGGCGCCACTCCCCAAGTGGGAAAACATTTACCCTTTTCATTTTCCACCCTTCCCACCACAACATTCACCCATTATAAAAACCTCACTTCACCATCTCCTATTCCACTTCAAACAACCCCAATCACACACGAAGAGCATACGACCCTCACCTTCCTTCCCCTTTTCATCTTTTACCATCTCTTTCCCTACTTTCTTTCCTTTTTTTCTTCTTGGTTGGGACAATCAAGTCCTAAGTTTGGTGTTGGAGCAAAACCTTGTTTTTCTTGTTCTTTCTTGCAACCCTATTTCACTTTCAAACACACTCTCTCAAACTCATGGCACCACTAAAAAGCTCAGCCTCAAAGAAAAGAAAAGTCAAGGAACCAACCTCTGGGTCCTCAAGCTCCTTCAATGACTACAAGTTCCTCTCCGCATTCAACCAAAACCAATTCTATGGTTGGGTGAGTAAGAGGGAGATTATTCCAGAAGTTGGGTTCCAATTAGGGAGGAACGAGCACATTGAAATCAATATTGAGATCAACAATAGAGGTTGGTCACTTCTATGCAACCCACCAAGGAAAGTGGTAGAGAGCTTGGTGAGGGAATTTTATGCCAATGCAGTGCCTTAACCAGGGCAACAATATGGCTACATTAGCTATGTAAGGGGGAAGTCCATTGACTACAGTCCCTCTAGCATAGAAAGGATACTAATGGTGAAGAGGACAAGCTCCACTCGGAGCTATGAAGAAAGAATGAAGCAGCAAAACACTGGGTTCGATGAGATCCTAAATGAGATTTGTGTGATGCATGTGCGTTGGATCAATGACAAGGATGGGGTACCTAATCAATTGAGGAGAAGAGATTTGAGCCCTAAGCTAGAGGGTGGCTAGAATTTATGAGGAGGTCCCTAATCCCCACATCCAACACTTCAGAGGTGACCAAGGAGAGAGATGTACTCATCTACAACATCATGAAAGGAGGGAACATCAACGTGGGGGAGATAATTGCCAACAACATCAACAAAGTGCTGAAAAGCACCAGTGACAACATAAGGTTGGCATTCCCCAGCATCATACAGAGGCTATGTGATGAGGCTGGAGTTGAAAAGATCATTGACGAAGTGCTTGTGAAGCAAGACAAGTTCATAACTGCCAAAAAGATGGCTAAGGTGGTGGCTGTTCACCCACTCCATAGGGCCAGAGAACGAAGAGCTCATGCCCATGAACAACAACAACAACAACAATAAGAAGAGGAGGCAGAAGAGCAACCTCAATTCCTGGCACTTCAACCACCACCACAATATCAATATTAGCAATTTCCAGAGGGATTCAATTGGGAGCAATTGCAAGGAGATGTACACCAAATAAAGGGAGATCTACACCACTTGAGGGAAGATGTAAATCAACTCAAGGAAACTCAACAACAACAATGAAGTCAAGTCAACCAAAATATTCAACAACTCCAAGGGGGTTTTGAGGATCTCAAAGAGCAGCAAGATCAAATTAACTGAGGAGAAATGCAAGGCAGTTTAGGAATAATTCTGAGACGGCAATTACAACAAATGGAGAGCCTTGCTTAATTCAGACACTTTTATGAAGCAAGGACTGTAGCTAGAGGGGAATATGATTGCTATGCGCAAACAAAGTTGAGCTACCTATGCAATGTAGTAGCTAACATGAACCCTAACTACCCCACCTATATTCAAAAATTAGAGGAACTTAGCTCAAGGCAAGAGGAAATAGCATACCAACACAAGGAGAATGTGAAGTCCTACATGAGGAGGCTAGGATATTGGAAACCCAAGGATGCCAAAGCACAAGAAGGTTCCTCCAAGCCAGATGAAGGTGGCTCTTCCCCCTCCAAGAAGAAGGACAAAGGGAAGGGGCCAATGAACTAAAGATGAAGCTGCCCAAGGTTATTGAGTCCCATGGTTGACACTTTCCAACTTCTGAAACCTTGTTTAAGTTTTTTTTGCTTTATTTACTTTCTGAATAAATAATCATGCTAGGATAGTTTATGCTTTATTCTTAGTTTTAAATTCCAGTTTGAAATCTTTATGAGTTCTTCTTTTTCAAGAAAGAAAATGCCATGTATTTCAAGTCTTCATTCCAACATAAATAAAAGTAGAGTTTGTCCCCATAAGAGTCACTGTGAGTTGTGCAAAAACAACGAGAGAGACCAAAGCCAAGATGGATTATCAAACAAACTAAGAAACAAGAAACTAAGTGTAGAACCTTGGATGAACTAAAAAGAAAATGAGTCATGGAAAAGTAACTAGTCCTAGAAGAAATAACCAGGGAAGGCCAAAGGGTGTTCCTTGAATATCCATAGAACCAAGAGGTAGTAGGCAATAAAGACCCAAGGCTCTGAGCATCAACTACTGGGATAGAAAAAGAAACATTAAAAAGCTCAAAGAGAATTAAAGATCTTAGTAGATGCTTGTGGTGAAGATGTGTCAAGAAGAGACCTGGGCAAGTAAATTCTTAGGGGTGTCTCAATACCTAGTACCCTAAAACCAACTGGTTTGGGAGTGTGGTGCGCAGAAATCGTGATGGTTCTATTCCTTGGTAACGGCGCTAAAAACTCAATACGCACGTTCATGATCTTAGTTCTTTGTCACAACTTCGCAAAACTAACCAGCAAGTGCACTGGGTCGTCCAAGTAATAAACCTTACGTGAGTAAGGGTCGATCCCACGGAGATTGTCGGCTTGAAGCAAGCTATGGTCACCTTGTAAATCTCAGTCAGGAAGGAACCTCTATCGCGCCATCACCGTGCCGTTGCCGCTGCTGGGGGAGTTTCATACGTCGCCGCCAGCTTCGTCGGACCTAGTCGTCGAACCCATCCTTGCCACTGCCGTTGGAGCCGCGAATAGGAGAGGGAGAAGAAGGTGTGAGCCCTGGCCGAAGGGGAGGAGGCGCCATGTCTGGTAGCTGCCATTCCATCACCGTCGTCTACCTCCGTCTTTGTCGAACTGTTGCTCCGCGGTGCTTAGCTGGAACTTCTGTTACTGTCGTCGGAGATCTGTGGTTGCCGAAAACACCACTGTTGTTGCTGCCGAAGGAGGAAGAAGCCGTGTCGCTGTTCTGGCTGCCAAAAGCAGTCTTGTGGCCACCGAAAACACCGCTTGGGATGCCGCTACTTGGCTCAGCCACTTCTCCTTAGTTGCGGTAAGAGTTACATTCCAGAACCCTTGAAAATCTGTACTTTGTTATATTTGGGTAGGAATCCTAAGGTTTTGATAACGTAGTGCTGATTTTGAGTTATTCTATGTCGCGGTTAGAGCTGTTGTTGTTGTTACGAATAGTTGGAGCTGAGGCTGCCTCTGCCACTGGAGAACACTCTGCTAGTAAGGGTTTTAATTGAGGTTTCTGTTTTTTGGATTTCGAGAAGGTTTTGATGCTGCGTTGTTATTATAGTTGATCCGCTGGAGCTTCTGGCCGCGACCGGAGCTATTACCGGGTCGGTTCCGAATCGCAGCTGCCTCATTTTGTTATTTCGGTAAGTATGTTTCGAAAAGCCTCACGTTAGTATTTTGTTGTGTTTAATTAATGAATGAGTTTTGGTAGCGTGGGGTCGAGTCCTGATTGTTACGTGTTGCGAGTAGAGTTATTGTGGTTGCTGAGAAAACGGTTTGGAGATGAGCTTGCGGTTGCCGCAGTTGCGGGCCTAGCAAAAGCGATTTGTGATGCGTTTTAGAGCTTTCGAGTTTCGACAATTGAGGTAGGGGCTTTTTCTGAAAACTATATTTTATATATTGGAATTATTACATATGGATACTGATGTGAGACAATGTATATTGGTGATTGTATCAGTCTTATGTATTGTTTGCTTGTCTGGAATGATTATGAATGTTTGTTTAACTGGATTGTTGTGTGGCTTTGTGAAACGGAATGTTTTTGAACTTGATCCTTTTAAAGATTTTTGATCGAGCTTAATCCGTTGAGAATTGATTTGAGTTGAGTTAATTTTCTTGATAATGTGAAAAATAGAATACATTTTTGGATTCAGCCTGGTTTGCTTTAATTGATTTGGTTTTGATAAATGAATTGTTGCTGAACCGTTTCTTTAAAGCTTTGGAAATGAGTTTAATCGGCTGATAACGATTTGATTTTGAAACGGTTTTCTTGAGATATAAAAATAAGGTGACTGTTGGATTTAGCTTGCTCTTGAACTGATTTTGGATTTGGATTGTTGAAAAGGATTGTGGAACGATTTAGTTGGGACCCGAACAGGGGGCAAAGTCCAAGTTTTAGGGGAGGTGCTGCCGAAATTTCTATAAAAATCCTAGACTTTGTTTGAAAATTATTTAAAAATGTTTAGATTTGAGAAATTGTATTATTTGATTTATTAAGAGAATATTTATGTTTTCGAGCTTAATTTATTTAAGTGAACTTTGTGTCTTGAGTTCGACTTATTTAGAAATGAATTATTTTACCATTTGAATCACTGAAGGAAAGTATTATGTTCTAATATTGATTTTAATATAAAAAGGACTTTTGCTCTTGGTTAGACTTAAAGATTTTGTCAGAGGAGCTTTTAGTGATTTTAAAGGAAATTGGACTTTTTATTGGATAATTACGTTTGAGACATTTTGGAAGAGGTTAGAGAATTGGTTTCAAGAGGAAATCCGAAAGTGGTTTGATTCAAATGGACTGGTTCCGTTTCAAGTGAATAGATTTTGGTTTGGATTGGAACTTGTGATTTTATGTGACTCGAGTTCATAATAAATTCAGTTTTTATTTACTTGAACCGAGAATCTATGATTTTAAGAGTTTCAATAAATTTTAAGGAATTGATATAGATTGTCCTTCCCTAAAGACTTGAGACTCTGTCGAGGGACTTTTGTTATAAAATCCCGTTGTTGGATGGATGATTTTGAATATTTCAAAATAAATCCTTAACTTGCCATGGTTTTGGAAGTTTTGGAAAGAGAATACTGAGGGTGGCTTTGTTTTTAAAAAGGGAACTTACTTTGAGTAAAAGTGGCTTATGAGCCTGAGATGATTTGAGAAATGAGATCTTTAAAGCCAAGGCTGAAAAGAGCTGAAATTTAATTTCAAAGTAAAGTGAATTGAGAAAAAGTGAGTTATGGCTTAAATGATGATTTTGTGAATTTGATGATGCTGGATGATGGAAGTGCTATTTTGTTATGAGCCGGAATGGCTGTGTATGATAATGAATCATGGCTGATTGAGGAATATGTTATGAGCTGGATGACGGACTATGAGTCATGAATTTAAGCCGGATGGCTGAAATGAATGTTGATTTATGACAGAGAATAAATGCATATATGCTGAGATATTAATATTGTGATTTTTCACTTACAACTATCTGATACGAGTTTCCCTGGGTAGAAGCAGTGGCTAGCCACCACGTGCTCCAGGTTGAGACTTGATACTTTGCTGACCCTATGTCGTAAGTGTGGCCGGGCACTGTGAAAGTCTCGGATGAGCTCGCCCCCGTGAATATACACCAGTAAGGGTGTTGGATATGGATTATGATTATGATCATGATGATGATCGAGAATAACTCAGTTAGGGATGCACGACAGAGGGACAGTCCAATGGCTAGCTACCAGGACTTGTCGGGTTGGCTTTATAACCGACAAATGATATCATCAGCCACTAAGACAGGCATGCATCATATGCATCTATGTGACATTATTTAGGTGTGCATATTGTACATGGTTTGCCTTTGTAATTACTTGTGATTAACTGCTAATTGTTCTACTTGCAGTAACTATTTGTTTGTGCTTGAACTTTCCTATTTGTGTTTACGACTGAGACTCTGTTGGACTATGGTGATTGCTTGTCGATTGGGTTGTTTGGGCCTAGAGCCGTGGTTGACAATGAGGTGGGCCGAAGGCTATGTCTGGGTGATATCTCTGGTTTGGAAAAGTATGAAAGGCTAATTTGATTTAGCACAGATAAACCTTTTGAAAGGCTTTTGAGTTTTTATGAATTGAACAGTTCCTCTTTCAGAAAAGATTTCAGATTTCTCTTTTATAATAAACCGTTATTTTTGAAAAGATACGTAAGGCGGTTATCAATCACTGTAACGATTATATCTCGCGTATCCTATTATAGTAATTCTGCAACCTACGGTGAGAACCCTTTCAAGGATGATGTTCTCATCCCCTACAAATTTCCCTTTTCAGGATATGGACACAAAAGTCACGAAGAGTTTGTCTAGTTGTTGTCGTGATGTTTTGTATTGCTTTAGTTGCTGCTTATTGTTCCCTCGCCTTTATCTTTATACATTCTGTAAGAGGGATAGGAATTGTATTGGTTAATGCTTGTAAAGTTATTTAATATATATATATAAATATGTATGTACTCTTTATGAGTTTTTGTAAGCTGTATTGTATGTATGGATGTACGTTACATAGCAGAAGTATTTTGGAGCGGTATTGCGGTTTAAAGTTTTAAATAGGCTCATAGTTTAGTATTAAATAGTATAAGAGTCGTCGTAATATCCGAGCTATTAGAGTCGGGAAGCCAGAAGCATGAGCTTTGATAGTTAGGGTGTTACACAGCTCCTCTCCTCTCTAGCATTCGGACTCCTAATGGTGATGCACTCCACGGTGAGGGTGACAACGGCGACACAAGTCCCGCGAAGACGACGATGAACGCAAGGTCTGTGGCTGGCGTGATGCTCCCTCTCTCACCTGCGAGCTCTCTCTTCCCTCTTCACAAATGGCGGCGGCAATGGCGACTGGAGGTGGCAGCGCGATGGCAGCTGGACGTGGTGGCAGTGGCGCAGCTTGCTAGCGAGCTCTGCGGTATCCCTCTCCCGTCCGCGTGCTCTCTCTTCTCTGTTCCTTTCCCTTTCTTCTTCGGTGTGTGTGTGTGTGTGTGTGTGTGTGTGTGTGTGTGTGTGTGTTTGAGTTTGTGTGTGTGTGTTGGTAAGGTGGGTGTGTGCTAAGAGAAAAATGGGTGGGTGAGTGTAGTTTAGTTAGGATTAGGGTTTGGGATAATTTAGGAGATTTTAATAAAAATAGGGGTAATAATATAATTTTATAAAACAAATAAAAAGATAGAATAATAAAAAAATCAAATTAAATATAAGATATCCATCTTTAAAAATACCTTTTAATTACTAATCTGTAAATAATTTTCAATTAAGTACCAATTTAATAAAAATTGGAGATAAGTAAATTAATTCTCCTTTATTTACAAAATAAGGTTAAAAATCTAAATTTTTAAAATTAAGGCATATAAAATATTTGCTATTTTTCAATTATAAGAACTCTAAATAATAAATAAGGATTTACTCAACTTATATATAAAAATTTCTAAAAATATAATCTTAAATAAATATAATAGATCATAAATAATTTATTAATAACTTTTTTTTAAATTTAGGGTTTTACATTTACTCTAGTTTTATCCTTCAACCTTTCTTACTGTCATCCTTTTTTCAATTTCTTAAACCCTTTATTTATTCTCCTCCATCATCTCTCCTCTGTATATCTTTTCCATCGTATCTCTTCTCCCACTGTCTCTACCACTACTTCTTCCTCCACATATGTCATTATCACCCTTTCTTTGGGTTGCTATTTTCACCCCCTATTCTTCTCTGCTTTATTTGTTCACCTCTTTTTCTTTCTTTCAATTCATTGAGATACTGTATATATGTATGTAAATATAAAGAGATGTTGTAAAACTTGAGAAATCTATTAACCAATTTTTTGATTAAAATTTGATTTAAAAGGATTATAAACGCTCGATTCATGATTAATTGGCTAAATAATTAAATGTTTTGAAATTAAAAATTCGCAAATAAGATTTGAACTTAGAAAATTATTTGGAACATAGAAGTATAATTATTTTAGAAAAAAATATACTGATAGAAGACCAAACGTGGTTTCGGATTTTTCACAAAATAGATTTTCGTTGTAAGTATAGCTCCGAACCAACAATTGATCCTAATCAAAATTCAATCCAAAATATGTCACAATTCAATACAAAATTATATACCGAGAGTATTTAGACTCCCGGGTCGTCTTCCCTAGGAACTAATGCCAATGAGCACACACAATTTTGGTTGCGAGAGAGCAAAGGGGTTTTCAATAATTGAAAGAAAGCAATAAAGAGATAAAAGAACAAGACAAAATTGAAATTAATAAACTAATAAAGAAATAAAAGAACTATATATGTAATATAAACAAGTAAGACTCAAAATTGATGGAAAGGTGGTTCAAAACATAAATGAAACCTTGACTTGGGATGAGTTATGGAATCTCTTTCTTGCCATAACCACAACTATGATGATTATGATGGATTAATCTCACTAAGTCAACCCTTAACATCGAAGGATAAGTTAAATGAGCATAATTGTTGTTAATCCACACATCCTAACTAACTTACTAAATTAATTGGTAAAAAGCTAGCGTTAGTGGAAACAATAACAACTAACAACCCAAGAATTATCACTAAATGTTAGACATTATAGCTCTAGTAGACCATAAACTCTTATCTCGCAAGTCAAGCGGTGGAAATTACCCCAGTAATCAAAATTGGTATTTCATCAAACACATAGTGGGCATAAACATAAAACATGGCAAAATTGGTATATTAAAGAAAGCTATGAACCACAAAAGCTCAAAATCAATAAAGGCAACTCAAACAAACATATAAGAGCCATCAAACATTAAATTAAACAACTAAGAATTCAAAATTGCAAAACTATGTAAATATTGACAATTGAGATGAAAATAAAAGCAAGTGTAGAACAATTGGTATAATAAAGAGAGAATTAAAGAAATACTTACAATAAAATTGCTATAATCCCAAACCAAAATTTGAAGTATAAAATTCTACAAACCCTAAGAGAGAATTGAGAGAAAACCTAACCTAAACTACGCTAAAACTACTCCTACTATGTGTTTTCCTATTCTAAGATGGCTCCCTTTGTTATGTGTTGACATGCCCTTAATGTAGCCTCTCAAACCAGCCTTCAACACTTCAGAAATGGGCCTAGAAACCCCCAAAACCGTGCAGCACGTAACTTTTTAATGGAGGCATGCGCTGGTACCTGTGCGTACGCACAAGTGGAAATTCGGCGAAGTGTGCGAACGACAAGGCGACCCGGGATGTTTAGCGACAAGGCGACCGACCTCTTTAGGTCAAACTATCTGACCTTTTCTTAAAGAGCTCGGCCAAATTGCCAGGAAAGCCCAATAAAGGGCCCAAATAGAGGAACACGACCCAAATCCAAAGGCAGCCCGAGCCTATAGAGATAAGGGCGGTTCCCTTGAAGATAAGATGACCTCACTCAAAGGTAAGATAAGATAAGATAAGACAACTAACTTATCTTATCTAAAAAGGTCACTCCACACCATTATAAATACACTGGAGCACCCAGGTATAACTCATACTCTGATTCAACAAAAAACCTGTTTAATACCCTTGCTAACTTAAGCATCGGAGTCCCTTGCAGGTACCACCACGCTCCGGTGACAAAGGATCAGCAGCATAGCCAGTTCAACAAATCGGACGCGGTCACTCCGGCCACCATCCACCAATCGGACACGTCAGCTCCGACCAGTACAGAAGATCTCATCCAAGATCGACCTACAGTTTCAGGTAACCCTCGGAACATTCGGTCACTCCGGCCACCATCCACCAGCCGGACACGTCAGCTCCGACCAGTATAGAAGATCTCATCCGAGATCGACCTACAGTTTCAGGTAACCCTCGGAATATTGGCGCCGTTGCCGGGGAACCTGGAAGTCATCCCACCACCATGGCGGACGACCATGACAACGACCACGACTCGGATCTAGAAGATAGAACGCCGCACAAAAATACGGACTCTACACCAAAAGATACCCCGCAACCTAACAAAGACAAAAATTTGTCAAACGCGGAAGCCATGGAGGCACTTCAAAATCGCCTAAAACAACTCGAAAAAGAGGTGGAGCATCAATGAGAAGCTGAGAGAGACTTACAAAGGGAAGTTAGGCGACGCCGTGAATTAGAGGACAAATTCCTAAAACTCGAAGCAGATCTCAAGGCCAAAAATACTTGATCCAAGCACGAAGACGACTCCCGTAAGGACCAAGACCCATTCACCAAAGAGATCATGAGGACCAAAATCCCAAAGGACTTCAAACTTCCCGACATGACTTTATACGATGGCACAGTAGATCCTGGCCATCATCTCAGTAATTTTAGAAGTAGAATGTACCTCACCGACGCCTTAGATGCAGTTCGCTGCAAAGCCTTCCCGACTACATTAACAAAGACCACAATTAGATAGTTCGACAATCTACCCCCTAGGTCTATCTCAAGCTTAGATGACTTATCCAAGAAGTTTCTGGCCAGATTCTCGATCCAAAAAGACAAAGCTAAGCACGCCCCAAGTCTATTAGGAATCAAGCAAGGAGAGCGGGAAAGTCTCCGCAGCTACATGAAAAGATTCAACAAAGCATGTCTGGACATACAAAGCCTACCAACAGAGGTCGCCATTATGGGTCTCATCAATGGCTTGCGAGAGAGACCTTTTAGCCAATCTATATCTAAAAAACATCCCACATCTCTGAACAAAGTGCAAGAACGAGCAGAGAAGTACATCAACATGGAGGAAAACTCTCGACCAGAAGAGACCTCAAAATCCGGATTCTCCTACTCCTCCCGAGATAAGGATAAAGAGTCCAAAAGGAAAGAAGATCAACATGGGGAAAAATAAAAAAATACCACAATTACACCCCTCTTCGGGTGTCCCTTGTGGATGTCTACAGAGAAGTTTGCCATATTAAAAAAATACCCCCAGCTCGACCACTCAAAAGCAAAAAAGGAGGAAGAAATCGGACTGAATATTGTGAATACCATCGAATCCGTAGACATTCCACCAATGAATGCTTTGACTTAAAAAATATCATAGAAAAATTGGTAAGAGAAGGGAAACTAGATCGGTACCTAGCCAGCCGAGTCGATGAGCAAAGAAAAAAAAGACGGGACGAAAAGGTCGGACGAACTGAGCGATCACATCGTACACCATAGAGACACATCCACATGATACACGGAGGATTTGCGGGAGGAGGAATCTCCAAATCATCTCGCAAAAGATATCTTAAAGAAGTATATCATGTCGAGGGAAAAGAGGAAACACTCGACATCCCCACCATTACTTTTACTAAGGAGGACGCAACTGGCATCATATTAGGACACGACGATCCCATGGTCATCACCATCATATTGGCCAACCTAAATCTCCACCGCACACTGGTCGACCAGGGAAGCTCCGCCGACATCTTGTTCAAAACTGCCTTTGACAAACTCGGTTTGGAAGAAAAAGAACTCAGAGCATATCCGAACAGCCTGTTCGGACTGGGAGACACTTCAATCCAACCACTCGGGTACATCTCACTACACACGACCTTTGGAAAAGGAAATCAATCAATAACGCTCAAGATAGACTACATCGTGGTCGACGTGAGTTCAGCCTACAATGCCCTAATAGGTCGGACAACGTTAAATCAACTCGGCACAGTAGTCTCAACTCCACACTGTGCATGAAATTCCCAACCACAGAAAGAATAGCTACAATAAAAGCAGATCAGAAGATAGCACGCCACTGTTATAACAAAAGTCTAAACCTCAGGGGCAGAGGAGAAGAATTCCACACCATCGAACTTGGTGGAGTTCAAGGAAGGGAAGAACTCCGTCTACAACCTGAAGGCGAAATAGAAAAAGTCCAAATTGGAGACGTCTCAGACAAAACAACCAACATTGGAACAATCCTAAAAGGAGATATAAAATAATCACTCGTACAGTTCTTACGAGATAATGTCGACCTCTTTGCATGGAAGGCCGCAGACATGCCGGGCATAGACCCTAAGTTAATGTGCCACAAGCTGGCAGTCTACCCAGGATCTCGGCCAGTACAGCAGAGGCGTAGAAAGCTTGGACCAGAACAATCCCAAGCCGTGGAAAAGTAGTTACAGGCCCTATTGGAGGCAGGATTCATAAGAGAAGTCAAGTACCCACTATAGCTAGTTAACGTCGCCTTGGTGAAAAAATCAAATGGGAAGTTGCGGATGTGCACCGACTACACTGATCTAAATAAAGCCTGCCCAAAGGATCCATATCCACTCCCAAATATCGACGCTCTGGTGGATGCCTCCTTCAGATACAAATACCTCTCATTTATGGACGTTTACTTAGGATACAATCAAATCCCGATGTACCCACCCGATCAAGAAAAAACTTCATTTTTAACCCCAAAAGCAAACTACTGCTACATCGTCATGCCTTTTGGACTCAAAAACGCGGGAGCTACATATCAGAGATTAATGAATAAGGTCTTTACGGATCACATCGGAAAAATCATGGAAGTCTATGTGGACGACATGTTAATAAAGACACAAAGTGAAGAGACGTTACTGTCCGACCTCACCCAAGTATTTGACATTATAAGAAGGCATGGCATGCGACTTAATCCTGCAAAATGCACCTTCACAGTAGAAGCTGGCAAATTCTTGGGTTTTATGCTCACACAAAGAGGAATCGAGGCAAATCTGGATAAATGCCAGGCCATACTCGATATGAAGAACCCGACTTGCGTCAAAGAGGTACAACAACTCAATGGAAGATTGACAGCCTTGTCCAAATTTCTAGCTGGATCAGCAATAAGATCTCTCCCCTTCTATGCCACTCTAAGGAAGGGAAGAAGGTTCGAATGGACAACGGAATGCGAGTAGGCCTTCCAAGATTTCAAAAAGTTTCTGGGACAACCTCCTATCCTAACTCGGCCACGGGAAGGAGAACCCCTTATATTATACCTCGTAGTAGGAACTCGGGCAGTAGCCTCAGCACTGGTCCGAGAAGATGATAGTGGACAACAGCCCATATACTTCATCAGCAAAGCACTACAAGGGTCCGAGCTGAACTACCAAAAAATAGAAAAATTCGCCTATGCTCTCATACTAATATATCGACGACTTTGCCCATATTTCCAAGCCCACACTATTAGGGTTCGGACCAACCAACCCATGAAAGGGATTTTACAGAAAACAGACTTAGCAGGCAGAATCTTACAATGGGCAGTCGAGTTGTCCGAATTTGACCTTCAATACGAAGCTCGGACAGCCATCAAATCGCAATATCTGGACGACTTCACTACAAAATTTACAGACACCCCAAAAATCCCTACAGAATGGAATCTCTATGTAGACGGTTCCTCAAATAAAACTAGAAGCGGCGCGGGTGTGATAATTGAAAGCGACCAGGGAACCCAAATCAAACTTTACCTCAAATTCGGGTTCCCTTCCTCAAACAACCAAGCTGAATATGAGACGCTACTAGCTGGTTTGAAGCTGGTGATGAGCAGATAATTTATACGCTTTTTGGTATTGTTTTTAGGTAGTTTTTAGTATAATTTAGTTAGTTTTTACAATGTTTTTATTAGTTTTATGCAAAATTCACATTTCTGGACTTTACTATGAGTTTGTGTGTTTTTCTGTGATTTCAGATATTTTCTAGCTGAAATTGAGGGACCTGAGCAAAAATCTGACTCAGAGGCTGAAAAAGGACTGCAGATGCTATTGGATTCTGACCTCCCTGTACTCGACATGTATTTTCAGGAGCTACAGAAAACCAATTGGCGCGCTCTCAATTGCATTAAAAAGTAGACATCATGGGCTTTCCAGCAATATATAATAGTCCATACTTTGCCCGAGTTTTGACGACGCAAACTGGCGTTCAAATGCCAACTTCCTGCCATATTCTGAAGTTAAACGCCAAAAATAGGTTACAAACCAGAGTTAAACGCCACAAACAGGCTGCAACCTGGCGTTTAACTCCAAGAGAAGTCTCTACACATACAAAGCTCAATGCTCAGCCCAAGCACACACCAAGTGGGCCCGGAAGTGGATTTTTGCATCATTTACTTATTTTCTGTAACCCTAGCTACTAGTTTAGTATAAAAACTACTTTTGGTGATTTATTTCACATCTTCGGATCATTTTTGAGACTATCTTTGTATCACTTTTGATCTCTTGATCACGTTTAGGGGGCTGGCCATTCGGCCATGCCTGGACCATTATCACTTATGTATTTTCAACGGTGGAGTTTCTACACCCCATAGATTAAGGTGTGGAGCTCTGCTGTTCCTCATGAATTAATGCGAAGTACTATTGTTTTTCTATTCAATTGAAGCTTATTCTTATTCCAAGATATTCACTCGCACTTCAACCCGATGAATGTGATGATCTGTGACACTCATCATCATTCTCACCTATGAACGCGTGCCTGACAACCACTTCCGTTCTATCTGTAATAGCTTGAGCATGTATCTCTTAGCCTCCATTCCGAAAGATCGGAGTCTTCGTGGTATAAGCTAGAATCAATTGGCAGCATTCTTGAGATCCGGAAAGTTTAAACCTTGTCTGTGGTATTCCGAGTAGGATCTGGGATGGGATGACTGTGACGAGCTTCAAACTCGCGAGTGTTGGGCGTAGTGACAGACGCAAAAGGATCAATGGATCCTATTCCAGCATGAGTGAGAACTGACAGATGATTAGCCGTGCGGTTACAACGCATTTGGACCATTTTCACTGAGAGGACGGACGGTAGCCATTGACAACGGTGATCCCCCAACATACAGCTTGCCATGGAAAGGAGTATGAATGATTGAATGAAGACAGTAGGAAAGCAGAGATTCAGAAGGAGCAAAGCACCTCCATACGCTTATCTGAAATTCTCACCAATGAATTACATAAGTATTTCTATCTTATTTTATATTTTATTTATATTTTAATTATCAAAACCTCATAACCATTTGAAATCTGCCTGACTAAGATTTACAAGGATGACCATAACTTGCTTCAAGTCGACAATCTCCATGGGATCGACCCTTACTCACGTAAGGTTTATTACTTGGAGGACCCAGTGCACTTGCTGGTTAGTTGTGCAGAGTTGTGAAAAATAATTGAGATTACATTCGTGCGTACCAAATTTTTGGCACCGTTTTAGAGATCACAATTTCGTTCACCAAGTTTTTGGTGCCGTTGCCGGGGATTGTTCGAGTTTGGACAACTGACAGTTCATCTTGTTGCTCAGATTAGGTAATTTTATTTTAATTTTAAGCTTTTTGTTTTTATTATTTTTATTTTCCAAAAATTTTCAAAAAAAAATTTTTTTTCTTCAAACTTTTTAAGAATGAATTCTAGAGTTTTATGATGATCTGTTGAAATCTGGCTGGCTGTAAAGCCATGTCTAATCTTTTGGACCGATGTTTCAACTTATCATCACAAGAGCTTGTTGATTTCTATCAATCTTGCTGTTGAATGTAATGATATGCTAAAGCTTGGCTGGCCATTGGCCATGTCTAGTATTTTGGACCGGAGCTTTCACTGAAAGCTTGGCTGGCTAGTAAGCCATGTCTAATTCCTGGACCGGAGTTTTAGACTAACATTGCATGATTCCTAGAATTCTCATTAAAATTTTCAAAATCCTTATTATTCTTTTTCAAAATAGTTTTCGAAAAAAAATCCAAAAAAATTAATAAAATCATAAAACCAAAAATAATTTGATGTTTCTTATTTGAGTCTAGTGTCAATTTTTAAGTTTGGTGTCAATTGCATCTTTTTAATTTTTCTTTAAATTTTCGAAAACCCATGCATGATGTTCTTCATGATCTTCAAGTTGTTCTTGATGATCTTCTTTGTTTGATCTTTGCATTTTCATGTTTTGAGCCTTTTCTTATTTTTCATATGCATTTTCAATTTGTTAGTGTCTAAAGTTTGAAAATTTCTAAGTTTGGTGTCTTGCATGTTTTCTTTTCTTAAAAAAATTTCAAAAATAAGTTCTTGGTGTTCATCTTGACATTCAAAGTGTTCTTGGTGTTCATCTTGACATTCAAAGTGTTCTTGCATGCATCATGTGTTTTGATCTTGAATTTTCATGTTTTGTGTCATTTTTATGTGTTTCTCTCTCCTCATTAAAAATTCAAAAATAAAAAAATATCTTTCCCTTATTCTTCTCATAAATTTTAAAAATTTGGATTGACTTAGTCAAAATTTTTTTTAAAATTTAGTTGTTTCTTATTAGTCAAGTCAAATTTTCAATTAAAAAATTCTATCTTTTCAAAATCTTTTTCAAAAATCAAATCTTTTTCATTTTTACTTTATTTTCGAAAATTTTAAATTTTGATTTTCAAAATCTTTTTCTTATCTTTACTTTATATTTTCGAAATTAATTGCTAACATTAATGTGATTGATTCAAAAATTTTAAGTTGTTACTTGCCTGGTAAGAAAGGTTTAATCTTTAAATTTTAGAATCATATCTTTTTGTTTCTTGTTAGTCAAGTAATTAACTTTAATTTCAAAAATCAAATCTTTTTAATTTCCTTTTCAAATCCTTTTCAAATTAAATTTCAATCATATCTTTTTCAAAACTTAATTTCAAAATCTTTTCAAACTTCTTATCTTTTCGAAATTGATTTTCAAATCTTTTTCAATTAACTACTTGACTTTTTGTTTGATTTTAAAAGTTTTTCTATTTCAATCATATCTTTTTCAAAACTACCTAACTAATTTTCCCTCTCTAATTTTCGAAAACTCCTCCCTACTTTTTCAAAATTCTTTTTTAATTAACTAATTACTTTAAAATTTAATTTTATTTCATTCCTTTTTATAATTTTCAAATACTAACTAATAATTAAAATAGAAACAAAAATATTTTCCTATTATTTTAATTTAAATTCAAATTCTTCTCTCTCTCATCTCTTTCTATTTATTTATTTAATTTACTAACACCTCTCTTCTTCTTAAAAAATTTGAACCCTCTCCCCTACTCTGTGTTCGAATGATTCTCTCCTCTTTTCTTCTACTCACATAAAGGAATCTCTATACTGTGACATAGGGGATTCCATACTTTCTTGTTCTCTTCTCTTTCATATGAGCAGGAACAAGGACAAAGTCATTCTTGTTAAAGCTGAGCCTGAACCTGAAAGGACCTTGAAGAGGAAGCTAAGAGAAGCCAAAGCACAACTCTCTGGAGAGGACCTAACAGAAATTTTCGAAAAAGAAGAAGATATGGCAGCCGAAAATAACAACAATGCCAACAATGCAAGGAAGATGCTTGGTGACTTCATTGCACCCTCTTCTGACTTCTGTGGAAGAAGCATCTCAATCCCTACCATTAGAGCAAACAACTTTGAGCTTAAGCCTCAATTAGTTTCTCTAACGCAACAGAATTGTAAGTTTCATGGACTTCTATTGGAAGATCCTCATCAGTTCTTAGCTGAATTCTTGCAAATCTGTGACACTGTCAAGACTAATGGAGTTGATCCCGAGGTCTACAGGCTTATGCTTTTCCCTTTTGCTGTAAGAGACAGAGCTAGAACATGGTTGGATTCACAACCTAAGGAAAGCCTGAACTCTTGGAAAAAGCTGGTCAGTGCTTTCCTGGCCGATTCTTTCCACCTCAAAAGATGAGCAAGCTTATAGTGGAAATCCAAACCTTCAGACAAAAGGAAGGTGAATCCCTCTACGAAACTTGGGAAAGATATAAGCAATTGATCAAAAGGTGTCCTACTGACATGCTTCCAGAATGGAGCATCATATGTATATTCTATGATGGTCTGTCTGAGTTATCAAAAATGTCATTGGACTATTCTGCAGGAGGATCTCTTCATCTGAAAACCCCTGCAGAAGCTCAGGAACTCATTGAAGTGGTTGCAAATAACCAGTTTATGTACACCTCTGAGAGGAATCCTGTGAACAATGGGACACCTCAGAAGAAGAAAGTTCTTGAAATTGATACTCTGAATGCCATATTGGCTCAAAGTAAAATATTGACTCAGCAAGTCAATATGATTTCTCAGAGTCTGAATGGATAGCAAGCTGCATCCAACAGTACTAAAGAAGCATCTTCTAAAGAAGAAGCTTATGATCTTGAGAACCCTGCAATGGTAGAGGTGAATTACATGGGAAAATCCTATGAAAACACCTATAATCCTTAATGGAGGAATGATGAGAGAACTTTTGCGTGATCTAGAAATTTGCGGATAAATCCTCATTGCAAGTATAGTTTCTAAACCTTCAAAAGTCCTTTCATTCAAACGTTGTGGTTGTCACAAGTAACAAACCCCTTTAAAATTGATAACCGAGTATTTAAACCTCGGGTCGTCTTCTCAAGGAATTACAGGGAGGTATATTCTTATTATTGGTTATGAGTTTTGTAAATTGGGGGTTTTGGAGCTTAGGCAATGAGCACAGATATATTTAAATGACAAATAAAATAAATAAATAACTGTAAAATAAACTTTTGGCAAGGTATGAGAAATTAGAAGTCCAGACTTAGTTATCCTTATCAATAATAATGAAAGTTGAATCTTAATTCCACTTAGTTAACCTTTACTAAAGCAAAGGAAAGTCAAGGGACTAATTAGTTTGATCTTCGAATCCTATTTATTTTCTAAGAAAAGATTGGGATTATTGAAGTTCAGTTCAATTATCAAAGATAACAGTTATCAATTATGTTGAGCTAAGATAACTCCTGAGTTACTGCTTTCTTAACCAAGACCAAAAGGGGAAAAAGTAAATTTACTAGAATAAAAAATGTCTTCAGATGGGAATAACAATAATGTAAATAAAAGAAAGCAATATTAAACTAAAATACCTCAAGTAATATTAATTCAAAAGAGTAATCTGTAACATGGAAGAATTCATAAAATTGCAAGAGTAAATAAAAAGGAATGTTGAACTTGATAAACAGAGATAATCCTAAAAGCGAATAAAATCCTAAATCTAAATCCTAATCCTAAAGAGAGAGGAGGGAATCTCCCTCTCAAACTAAATCTAAATAATGAGAAGTAAATTATGAGAGCCCCCCTATGAATGGATGCATTCCCCCACTTTATAGCCTCTAATCTGTGTTTTCTGGAGAGCAAACTGGGTCAGAAACAGCCCAGAATTCGCTGGTTGCAAATTCAAACATGCTGAATTTTAGTCACTGCGACGCGGCCGCATGGGTCACGCGGTCGCGTCGCCTAGCGTCAGGACAACTATGGTATATTATATATCAAATCGAAGCCCCAGACGTTAGCTTTCCAACGCAACTGGAACCGCATCGTTTGGACCTCTGTAGCTAAAGTTATAGCCATTTGAGTGCGAAGAGGTCAGGCTGGACAGCTTAGCAATTTCTCTAACTTCTTGTATTCCTTCCACTTTTGCATGCTTCCCTTCCATTTTCTGAGCCATTCCTGCCCTGTAATCTCTGAAATCACTTAACACACATATCAAGGCATCTAATGGTAATAAGAGAGGATTAAACATAGGGAACTTAAGACCAAAGAAGCATGTTTTCAATCAAAGCACATAATTAGGAAGGCAAATGTAAAACCATGTAAATAGTATGAATAAGTGGGTAAAGAGTTGATAAAAACCACTCAAATGAGCACAAGATAAACCATGAAATAGAGGTTTATCAAGGAATCATCCAAATTTCTCATGGAAGGACCAACAGAACCTCAACAAGGCATCAACAATAATGGTGGAAGAAATAGGTTTAGCAATAGCAAGCCTTTTCCATCATCTTCTCAGCAACAGACAGAGAATTCTGAATAGAGCCATTCTGGCCTGGCAACCATAGTCTCTGATCTATCGAAGATCACACTAAATTTCATGAATGAAACAAGGTCCTCCATTAGAAATTTGGAGGCACAAGTGGGTCAGCTAAGTAAGAAGATTACTGAAACTCCTCCCAATACTCTCCCAAGCAATACAGAAGAAAATCCCAAGAGAGAGTGCAAGGTCATAACCATGACCAACATGGCCGAACCTGGAGAGAGTGAGGAGGACATGAGTCCCAGTGAGAAAAGCCTCATGGGACATCCTCTGGACAGAAAGGAGTTTCCCTTTGAGGAACCAACAAAATCTGAGGCTCATACAGAGACCATAGAGATTCCATTGAACTTCTTTCTGCCATTCATGAGCTCTGATGAATATTCTTCCTCTGAAGAGGATGAAGACATCATTGAAGAGCAAGTTGCCAAGTATCTAGGAGAAATCATGAAGCTGAGTGCCAAGTTGTTTGGTAATGAGACTTGGGAGGATGAACCCCCCTTGTTCACCAATGAACTGAATGCATTAATGAGGCAGACATTACCTCAGAAGAAACCGGATCCCAGAAAATTCTTCATACCTTGTACCATAAGCACCATGACCTTTGAGAAGGCTCTATATGACCTGGAGTCAGGGATAAACCTCATGCCCCTCTCTGTAATGGAGAAACTGGGAATCTTTGAGGTACAAGTTGCAAGAATCTCACTAGAGATGGCAGACAAATCAATGAAATAGGCTTATGGACTAGTAGAGGACGTGCTAGTGAAGTTTGAAGGCCTATACATCCCTGCTGATTTCATAATCCTAGATACTGGGAAGGATAAGGATGAATCCATCATCCTTGGCAGACCCTTCCTAGACACAGCAAAAGCTGTGATTGATGTTGACAGAGGAGAGTTGCTCCTTCAGTTAAATGAGGACTACCTTGTATTCAAAACTCAAGGTTCTCCTTCTGCAACCATGGAGAAGAAGCATGAAAAGCTTCTCTCAATACAGAGTCAAACAAAACCCCCACATTCAAACTCTAAGTTTGGTGTTGGGAGGCCATAACCAAACTCTAAGTTTGGTGTTGAGAGGCCACAACCAAACTCTAAGTTTGGTGTTGAGAGGCCCCAACCCGATTTCATGATTTATCTTGTGCTTATTTTGGGGGATTTTACCATCTTTTTCCACATTTATTCAATAAAATAGCATGGTTTTGTAATTCTCCCTTGAATTTTGCTTAAGTGTAAAAACATGCTTTTTAGGCCTTAAATTAGTAATTTTGATTCACTTTAATTCCATTCGATGCCTTAATGTGTGTGTTGAGTGATTTCAGGTTTACAAGGCAAGTATTGGATGGAAGAAATGAATAGAAAAGTATACAAAGGGGAGAATGCATGAAGAAACAAAGATTGGGAATGCATCAAAGGACGCGCACGTGCACAAGGCGCACACGCGCAAAAGTGGTCTCGCCAATAGACGCGCACGCGTACTTGCCTCGTCCGCGCGGATGGAAAATTTGCCTATTGACGCGGACGCGCACATGGTGCACACGCGCCAATACTCTTACATGGCCCACTTAAAGGCAAAATGCTGGGGGCGATTTCTGAGCTGTCCAGGCCCAATTCCAACTTGTTTCTGAGTGTATTTCATGCAGAATTGAAGTCCAAGCAAAGGGGGAGCAATTGTTTGAAGTGTTAGCATCATGTAGTTTAGTTTCTAGAGAGAGAAGCTCCCTCTTCTCTCTAGAATTAGGGTTCTTAGGTTAATCTCTCTTAGATCTAGTTTTGATTTCATGTTTTCATCTTATTTCTTTTATGAATTCTTGCATCTACACTTTCATTCTCTTAGTTTGTGATGTTAATTTTACCTTTATGCTCTCTTTTATGTTAATGAACTCTTGTTGGATTTGGATCCTTTTTAATGCAATTTAATGGTCGATGTTCTTTTATTGTTGATTTGAATTGTGATCTTACCTTCCTTCCAATTGGTAGATGGTAGATTTATATTTCTTGCACTTTTACTATGCCTTCCTTGTATGCCTTCCAAGTGTTTGACAAAATGCTTGGAAGGATGTTAGAGTAGATTTTGAGCATTCTTGGCTTGGAAAGAGTAATTAGGCAATCTTGAGTCATAAAAACCCAACTCATGTTGGTGATCTAGAGTTGTTAGCTAATATTGTTTCCATTGACGCTAATCTTTTGCTAATTTAATTAATAAGTTGATTAGGACTTTTGGATTGAGATTAGCTAGTCTTGTTAGACTTTCTCTCATAGAAGATAACCTATATCTTCTTCCAATATTGGAGATGACGTAATAAGATAAATTCTTGTTTATATTTGTGACATGATTAATTAGTCTTGTTTGACATTCTCCCTATGTGAAGATGACATGATACCTTCTTCCGTTTGTTGGAGTTGACTAAATAAGATGAATTAATCAATGTATGACTAGGATAGAAAGCCTATGATCTCAATTCTTGCCATGAATGTCTCTCTCTTTATTACTTGTTTTCTCTTATTTAATTGCTTGATTTACTCTTCTTGTCATTTAAATTCTTGCCCCTTTATATTTTATTGTCCCTATATAAATCAAAACCCCCTTGTCCCCTCATAGCCAATAATTGACCACTTCATTGCAATTCCTTGTGAGACGACCCGGAGTCCAAATACTCCGGTTAATTCTTATTTGGGGTTTGTTCTTTGTGACATCCTAAAATTTAATTTGATTTGAGGATTAACCATTGGTTTGGACTATACTAACAACGGGATTATTTTGTGGAATTCCGAACCGGTATAAATCTTTACCATCAAATTAATGGCGCCGTTGCTGGGGAGTTGCAATGGTGCTATGTTATTGCCTATTGTATATGTTGTGAATAGCTTGATTTTTGGTTTGCTTGTTGGCTTTTGCTAGTTGTAGGACTTTGTTTTCTTTGTTTCTTGTTAGTTTTTGTTTTTGTCTTCTCTTATCACCATGAATTCTCATCATTTTGGCTATGAGTGTGGTTCAAACTATGTTGTAGGAAATGAAAGCTTCAATGAGGATGTGCATCAAGGATTTGGAAATCAAGGATGGGAGGAACCCCAAGCTTATGGACAACCTTCTTGGCAACAACCTCCTCTGGCTCCTTATGGGTACAATTCAAATCTTGATGCATGCCAATCTAATATATGTGATGACCCTCATTGTGGTTGTCAACCACATTCATCATATGCATATGAACCCCCTCCTCAACATAGCCCTCCACCACACTCACAAGCCTCATACAACCATTCACCTCCACATGATCCTAAACCATACCCACCATACCAACCACCATATGAACCATACTTAGAGCCACCACCATTCCAACACCAATACTCCCAAGAACCACAAAGTCTACACATACCACCTCAAGAATTTCACCAATATGAACCACCTTCTGACTATAATACCTTTCCCTCAAACAATGAACCCTCTCTTCCACCACAACCCTCCGATGAAGCCTTTATGCTAGAATTAAGGGATCTTGAATCTCATATCTTAAGGCAACACGAGGAGGATGAAAAGAAATTTGAGGAGTTAAGAGCAAAAATGGCTATCATGGTAGAAGCCATTGGCAACATAGTCTCATCCCGTCTAAGCCTATGCGATCAAGGCACTTCCATTGTGGAATGTGGAGAAGCAACCAAGGAGCTTAGTGAGGGAGTGAAATTGAAGCTCCAAGGTGAAGAAGAGGAGTTAAAGCAAGAAATGCAACAAGAGGAGGAGGTAGAGATTATTGAACAAGAGGAAGTAGTGGTTGGAGCCTTAGGATATGTTGAGTACATAGAAGAGTCACAAATTGAAGACCCTTCTTCCATAGAGTTTGAAGTTGATGTTGAGGAAGAAAGTGCACAACCTGCAAGACACAATGTGATTGAAGAATTGGAAGAAGTGTTCCAATCAATAGGCCCTCCTATCTATGATGATTTTGCATCAACATATGATCCTTTTGAGCTTGATGAGTCCTTCCCCACTATGCTTGGGATTGATGAGGAGGTAGATTTCATTAAACCTCCTATTTATGATTTGAGTGATGAGGAAGAGATAGAAGAATTTGGTGAAGAAGAATGTGAACTTGAGGAAGCTTGGCAAGAGGTAGATCATGAAGAACCTTGCCAAGTGGTGGAAGCCTTCCAAAAAGGATGGACGGGAGTGAAACGTGTTTTGTCAAGATCATTGGGAACTCCTCCACCTAGGTTGACATCTAATCCTTCATTTGAGTGGGTAAAACAAAAGTGCTAGGTGGGAGACTGACGTCGGGATTTTTGCCAGTAAAGAAGTTCATAAAAACAGTCGCGTTGTAGATATAGTCTCTAAACCGACAGAAATCTCTTCGTACAAACGTTTTGGTTGTCAGAAGTAATAAACCCCTTTTAAAATTGATAACCGAGTATTTAAACCTCGGGTCGTCTTCTCAAGGAATTGCAGGGAAGTATGTTCTTATTATTGGTTATGAGTTTGTAAATTGGGAAAATTTGGAGTTTGGGCAATAGGCACAGGTATATCTTCAAAGCAATAAAAATAAATAAATAACTGTAAACTAAACTTTTGGCAAGGTATGAGAAATTGGAAGTCCAGTCTAGTTATCTTTCTCAAAAACAATGAAAGTTGGATCTTAATTCCACTTAGTTAACCTTTGCTGAAGCAAAGGAAAGTCAAGGGACTAATTAGTTTGATCTTCGAATCCTATTTATTTCCTAAGAAAAGGTTGGGATTATTGAAGTTCAGTTCAATTAGCAAAGATAACAGTTATCAATTATGCTATTGAGTTGGATAATTCCTGAGTTACTGATTTCTTAACCAAGACCAAAAGGAGAAAAGTAAATCTACTGGAATAAGAATGCCTTCAGATGGAAAGCAATAATCATGTAAATAAAAGAAAGCAATAATAACTGAAATACCTCAAATAACACTAATTCAAGTAATCTGGAACAGTTCATAAACTAAATTGGGAAAATAAATAAAAATAAAGAACCTGGGATTGAGAGTTACTCCTAAAACTAAGAGAAGTCCTAAATCCTAATCCTAAGAGAGAGGAGAGAACCTCTCTCTCTAAAAACTACATCTACTCCTAAAATTGTGAATATGAGAGCCTCTTTATGAATGGATGCATTCCTCCACTTTATAGCCTCTAATATGTGTTTTCTGGGCCGAGAACTGGGTCAAAAACAGCCCAGAAATTGCCCCCTGCGTATTCTGGTACGTTCAGGTCGCGGACAAGTGACGCGGAGGCGTCGTCCACGCGGCCGCGCGGATTGAAGTTCGCAGATGCGACGCGTCCGCGTGAATCACGCGTTTGCGTCATTTAGTGTCAGGGCAACTACGGCATATTATATATCAAATCGAAGCCCCAGACGTTAGCTTTCCAACGCAACTGGAACCGCATCGTTTGGACCTTTGTAGCTAAAGTTATAGCCGTTTGAGTGCGAAGAGGTCAGGCTGGACAGCTTAGCAATTTTTCCAGCTTCTTGTATTCCTTCCACTTTTGCATGCTTCCTTTCCATCCTCTGAGCCATTCCTGCCCTGTAATCTCTGAAATCACTTAACACACATATCAAGGTATCTAATGGTAATAAGAGAGGATTAATAATAAGCAAATATAAGATCAAAGAAGCATGTTTTCAATCATAGCACAAAATCAGGAAGGAAATATAAAACCATGCAAATATTATGAATAAGTGGGTAAAGAGTTGATAAAATCCACTCAATTGAGCACAAGATAAACCATAAAATAGTGGTTTATCAGAGACAACCCACCATGGTAAACTCTTTCCTTTTTCTCTTTTGTATATATTGGTAGAACTAGTTTAATTTCATGTTTTGAATTGCTTAGTTGAGTTTATTTCGGAGTTTAGTAGGTTAAATAAGGTTTTATGATGTTTTGGTAGTTGTTTGGAAGTTTGGAATGCTTGGTTTGGTGCAAGAACATAGAAAAATTTTGAAAAACAGAGCACCGTCCATGCGCATGCGCACATCACGCGTACGCGTGAATCAAGCAATTTTGGCCATCCACGCACACGCGCCATGTGCGCGGATGCGTGGATTGAGTTTTTCCACCCCCTCCATACATTCACCCGAGAGTTGTGCCTGAAGTGTGCCAACTTTGTGTCCCAGGGCACGCGAATGCATACCTTGCGCGTCCGCGTCGACTCTCTACCTTGCCATGCACGCGTACACGCACTGCACGCATACGCGTCGCTTCCATTTTCATCAATCCACGCTTACGCACACATGACGCACACGCGTGGATTGCCCTGTTTCACTCACCTTCTTTTCTTCTCTTCTTTCCATTTCTTTCCTTCTTCTCTTTTCTCTTCTTTTCTTTCCACCCTTCAAACATCATCCGACACTACCAAACACCATGTAACACCATTTCTTTTAGTTAGTTAGTTAGTTTAATTTTTGTTTTCCATTATAAGTGTTGGATTACTAATCTTGTTTACCATTTACTACTGCTTATTACTAATGGGATGTTAGTTTAACATCATTGTTGTTTTTGTCATTATTGGATTCCTTTGTTGAGGTTGCAATTTATTACTTGGTCTTGAATTTTCATGTTGAATATTTGTGAATACCAAGTACATGTTACGTTGCCTTCATGCATCTTAATTCTTTGAATTGCATGTTTTGGCCACCATGCATTCATCATCTATTGTTAGGTAATTGTATATTATCATTGATTTTTTTTAGGTGATGCTTGTTTATGGTTTACCCTTATTCACGTCATTTATTTCATGCATTGAGATTGTGGAATTGTGAAATTGGATCGAAAGCTTACCTAGTGATATATTTTTGAGCTTTGTAAAGCTTTGTGGACCATGCTTGCTATGTGATTGATTTTCACTTCTATCTTCTTTTTCCTAAGTTCCATAGCATCCATGTGTTTCACCTCTATGTCACTTAGGTGTTGCAAAAACATCAATATGTGTCATTGATTGTTGTGTGAGTTTCATATACCATTTTATTCACTAAGTCTACCTACACATCAATCAATGTCCATGCATTATCCAATTTCACAATTGCTTGATTTTTAATTGAGTGCTTTTATGCTTCTTCACTACTTGTTGGGTTGCCCTAACCTACAAGTCTTTTAAAGTATCTTAAGCACACTAGAATAAGTGAAGTATATGCTTTCTTTTGTGTAAATGTGACATAGCTTTTTATACTTGCGTGTGTGTGTGTTCTAAACCGCGTGCAATTTTAGAACCCACACACCTATTTTTCATCAATGTCACACTAATTCGCTCGTTCAATTCTAGTGACTCAGCTCACTCCAACAATTCACGCTTCCTAGCTTTTGTATGTTTTCATCTTACGGTGTTTATTTTGTTTTTTTCATGATTGATGCACCATAAGCAAAAATGGAAGCGGGAGGAAGAACACGCAGCAACCGGTTGACCTAGCAGCTGAAGGTGGCAACTCGGAAAGTCGCCGTACCCCCTTTCTCATTTTTTAGTGTACCAAGGACGGTGCAAACTTTTAAGTATGGGGAGGTCGTCCGACTACTCGGCGTTTTTGGGTAACAAGTTTCTAATCCCACCACTTTTGCATTTCATTTTAGGATTCTTAGTTGCACTTTCTTATTTTGCATATGTATATAATAAGCTTAGTCAAAATCATGATATTTTCCAAGAATTTTATCTATAGGGCACCCCAATTGAAAAAAAAAATTTAGAACTTGCTTGAATTATATACTTTGTGGAACATGATTTTTGAGCTAAGAACACAAGCATGTGAGATTTGAGCCTAATTGTGTGGTTACATCATATATAAGCACTTATTTTCATTCTTGTGTGCGTTATTCTCTTCCTATGATTGTAATCTTTGATTTGTTTAATTCTATATGTCCATTATTTTGTTTATACACGCATTTATATGATTGAGGCCATTGTTCAAATAGCTCACTTACCCAAATAGCCTACCTTTTATCTTCCATTGTTAGCCAATTTTTAGCCTATGCTTAACCCATTTGTTCTTAATTGTAGCACATTACAAGCCTAAGTGAAAAACAATAAATATCCCTTAATTTGGATCTCTGATTAGCTTAGGCTAGTGAGAGTGTTTATCATTTGATTTTGGGAGAGTTGGGAACATTGGGTAGAGATAAAAGTGTGTTTTTGTATTTGTGTTGAGAATCTTGGAAATTGGGTACATACTCATGTATTAATAATGTGTAAACCATATGCATTGATGTTCTTGTATATATTTTAGATTGAAAAAAAAATATAAAAATAATAAAAAAAAGAAAAAAAGAGAAGAAAAAAATGAAAATAAATAATAGAAATAGAAAAAAAAAAGAAAGACAAAGAATTGCAATAAAAAGGGGACAAAATGCCCCAAAGCAAGGTTCAATAAAAGTCAATGCATATGGGTGGTGATCAAAAAGAGAATGCATGAGTGTATGAAAAAGTGATAAAAGGGTAGTTAGGTTTGTTTAGAATTGTATAGGTTGTCATAGGTTAGGTGGGAAGTTTAACTTAGTCAAAGATTCAAGTCTCAAGCCCACTTGACCATATGCATCCTACCTTGACCCTAACCCCATTACAACCTGTGGGAAGTCCTCATGATATTTGTATACATGCATAAAGTAATTGTTGATTGTTAGATGAAAAAACATCTTGGAAAGCATGATTAGGGGAGAATTGAGTGAATCAACCCCATACACTTGAGTGCCTAGAGCGGATACACATACGGTGAGGGTTCGATCGCTCAATTACATGTCTCCACACATGATCATCTTTTCTTGCAAGTTTGTAAAATCTTTTTAATAATTCAATTCAATTGTGGGTTTGATTTGACTGCTATGGCTTTAGCCCTTGTACTTAAATATGTTTTCTTGGAAGTTGACTTGTTTTGACCAAGTGGATGCATTCATGTAGATAGGTTGCATATAGATAGATTGCATTTAGTTAGTTTGCATTGAATAAATGTTGATGTCCCTTTGCTTCTTTCTTGATTTTAGCATGAGGACATGCTTAGTTTAAGTGTGGGGAGATTTAATAAACCTCGATTTCGAGATTAATCTTATGCTTATTTTGGGGGATTTTACCACTTTTTTCCACATTTATTCAATAAAATAGCATGGTTTTGTAATTCTCCTAGGAATTTTGCTTGAGTATAAAAACATGCTTTTTAAGCCTTAAATTAGTAATTTTGATTCACTTTAATTCCATTTGATGCCTTGATGTGTGTGTTGAGTGATTTCAGGTTTACAAGGCAAGTATTGGATGGAAGAAATGAATAGAAAAGCATACAAAGGGGAGAATGCATGAAGAAACAAAGATTGGGAATGCATCAAAGAACGCGCACGCGCACAAGGCGCGCACGCGCAAAAGTGGTCTCGCCAATAGACGTCCACGCATACTTGCCGCGTCCGTGCAGATGGAAAATTTTCCTATTGACGCGCACGCGAACCTGGCGCACACGCGCCAATACTCTTACATGGCCCACTTAAAGGCAAAACGCTGGGGGTGATTTCTGAGCTGCCCAGGCCCAATTCCAACTTGTTTCTGAGTGTATTTCATGCAGAATTGAATTCCAAGCAAAGGGGGAGCAATTGTTTGAAGTGTTAGCATCATGTAGTTTAGTTTCTAGAGAGAGAAGCTCCCTCTTCTCTCTAGAATTAGGGTTCTTAGGTTAATCTCTCTTAGATCTAGTTTTGATTTCATGTTTTCATCTTATTTCTTTTATGAATTCTTGCTTCTACACTTTCATTCTCTTAGTTTGTGATGTTAATTTTACTTTTATGCTCTCTTTTATGTTAATGAACTCTTGTTGGATTTGAATCCTTTTTAATGCAATTTAATGTTTGATGTTCTTTTATTGTTGATTTGAATTGTGATCTTACCTTCTTTGTAATTGGTAGATGGTAGATTTATATTTCTTGCACTTTTACTATGCCTTCCTTGTATGCCTTCCAAGTGTTTGACAAAATGCTTGGAAGGATGTTAGAGTAGATTTTGAGCATTCTTGGCTTGGAAAGAGTAATTAGGCAATCTTGAGTCATAAAAACCCAACTCATGTTGGTGATCTAGAGTTGTTAGCTAAATATTGTTTCCATTGATGCTAATCTTTTGCTAATTTAATTAGTAAGTTGATTAGGATTTTTGGATTGAGATTAGCTAGTCTTGTTAGACTTTCTCTCATAGAAGATAACCTATATCTTCTTCCAATGTTGGAGATGACGTAATAAGATAAATTCTTGTTTATATTTGTGACATGATTAATTAGTCTTGTTTGACATTCTCCCTATGTGAAGATGACATGATACCTTCTTTTGTTTGTTGGAGTTGACTAAATAAGATGAATTAATCAATGTATGACTAGGATAGAAAGCCTATGATCTCAATTCTTGCCATGAATGTCTCTCTCTTTGTTACTTGCTTTCTCTTATTTACTTGCTTGATTTACTCTTCTTGTCATTTAAATTCTTACCCCATTATATTTTATTGTCCCTGTATAAATCAAAACCCCCTTGTCCCTTCATAGCCAATAATTGACCACTTCATTGCGATTCCTTGTGAGACGACCCGGAGTCCAAATACTCTGGTTAATTCTTATTTGGGGTTTGTTCTTTGTGACAACCTAAAATTTAATTTGATTTAAGGATTAACTATTGGTTTGGACTATACTAACAACGGGATTATTTTGTGGAATTCCGAACCGGTATAAATCCTTAACATCAAATTAATGGCGCCGTTGCCAGGGAGTTGCAATGGTACTATGTTATTGGCTATTGTATATATTGTGAATAGCTTGATTTTTGGTTTGCTTGTTGGCTTTTGCTAGTTGTAGGACTTTGTTTTCTTTGTTTCTTGTTAGTTTTTGTTTTTGTCTTCTCTTATCACCATGAATTCTCATCACTTTGGCTATGAGTGTGGTTCAAACTATGTTGTAGGAAATGGAAGCTTCAATGAGGATGTGCATCAAGGATTTGGAATTCAAGGATGGGAGGAACCCCCAAGCTTATGGACAACCTTCTTGGCAACAACCTCCTCCGGCTCCTTATGGGTACAATTCAAATCTTGATGCATGCCAATCTAATATATGTGATGACCCTCATTGTGGTTGTTGATGAGCGGATATTTTATAGGCTTTTTGGGATTAATTTCATGTAGTTTTTAGTATGTTTTAATTGATTTTTAGTATATTTTCATTAGTTTCTAGGCAAAATTCATATTTCTGGACTTTACTATGAGTTTGTGTGTTTTTCTGTAATTTCAGGCATTTTCTGGCTGAAATTGAGGGAGCTGAGTAAAAATCTGATTCAGGCTAAAAAAGGACTGCTGATGCTGTTCGATTCTGACCTCTCTGCACTCGGAATGGATTTTCTAGAGCTACATGAGTCCAATTGGCGCGCTCTCAATTGCGTTGGAAAGTAGACATCCAGGACTTTCCAGCAATATATAATAGTCCATACTTTGCTCAAGTATAGACGACATAAACTGGCGTTCAACGCCAGTTCCATGTTGCAGTCTGGCGTTAAACGCCAGAAACAGGTTACAAATTGGAGTTAAATGCCAGAAACAGGTTACAACCTGGCGTTTAACTCCAGAAATAGCCTAAGAACATGTAAAGCCTAAGTCTCAGCCCCAGCACACACCAAGTGGGCCCCAGAAGTGGATTTCTGCACCATCTATCATAGTTTACTCATTCTTTGTAAACCTAGATTACTAGCTTACTATTTAAACAACTTTTAGAGGATTATTTTGTACCTCATGAGATTTGAGATCTGAACTTTGTACTCTTTGACGGCATGAGTCTCTGAACTCCATTGTTGGGGGGTGAAGAGCTCTGCTGTAGTTCGATGAATTAATGCAACTATTTCTGTTTTCTATTCAAACACGCTTGTTTCTATCTAAGATGTTTATTCGCACTTCAATATGATGGATGTGATGATCCGTGACACTCATCATCATCCTCAACCTATGAACGTGTGCCTCACAACCACCTCCGTTCTACCTTCGATTGAATGAATATCTCTTGGATTCCTTAATCAGAATCTTCATGGTATAAGCTAGAATCCATTGGCAGCATTCTTGAGAATCCGGAAAGTCTAAACCTTGTCTGTGGTATTCCGAGTAGGATTCAGGGATTGAATGACTGTGACGAGCTTCAAACTCACAAGGGCTGGGCGTAGTGACAGACGCAAAAGGATCAATGGATCCTATTCCAGCATGAGTGGGAACCGACAGATGATTAGCCGTGCGGTGACAGCGCACCTGGACCTTTTTCACTGAGAGGACGGATGGTAGCCATTGACAACGGTGATCCACCAACACACAACTTGCCATAGGAGGAACCTTGCGTGCGTGAAGAAGAAGACAGGGAGAAAGCAGAGATTCAGAAGACAAAGCATCTCCAAAACTCCAACATATTCTCCATTACTGCAGAATAAGTATTTAATCCATGCTCTTTTATTCTTCGCAATTCATACTGATTATTATAATTGATTTCCTGACTAAGATTTACAAGATAACCATAGATTGCTTCAACCCAACAATCTCCGTGGGATCGACCCTTACTCACGTAAGGTATTACATGGACGACCCAGTGCACTTGCTGGTTAGTGGTACGAGTTGTGAAAAGTGTGATTCACAATTCGTGCACCAAGTTTTTGGCACCGTTGCCGGGGATTGTTCGAGTTTGAACAACTGACGGTTCATCCTGTTGCTTAGATTAGGAAGATTTTGTCTTTTGGGTTAGAGTCTTTTACTTTCTTTTCAAAAATCTTTCAAAAGATTTTTATTTTTCTTTATTAATCTGTGATTTGTCTTTGAGTCTTTTATTATTGTTCTTGTTAAAATTTTAGAATCCTTATTTTCTTTTTCAAAAATAATTTTTCGAAATTTTTTTTTTTACTAATAATTGAATTTCTCTGTTTGAGTTTAGTTTTATATTTTAAGTTTGGTGTCAATTGAATGTCTTTAATTTCCTTTAAAATTTTCGAATTAGTGTTCATTGTTCTTTCTTGATCTTCAAGTTGTTCTTGTTTATTTTCCTTGTTTGATCTTTAGTTTCTCTTGTTCTGTGTCTTTTCTTGTTTTTCTTGTGCTTTTTCAAAATATCAGTTTCCAAGGAAAATTTTATTTTTTTATACAATATTAAAATACGTTAAATTTATAGCTCAATTGGCTAGAGCGTTGTGCTTATGTTCTTGGTAATTGGCTATCTTCTTTTTAAAATTTTTTCTAAATAATTTTTCTTTGATTAAATCTTGTGCCAAACTTTAAGTTTGGTGTTTTCTTGTTAGCTTTTTCTTTTGTTTTCGAAAATTTTATGTAAGTTTTCTAAAAATTTTAAGTTTGGTGTTCTTTCTTCATGTTCTTGTTGTTCTTGTGAGTCTTCAAGGTGTTCTTGAGTTTTCCTTGTGTCTTGATCTTAAAATTTTTAAGTTTGGTGTTTCTTGGTGTTTTCTCTCCAAAATTTTCGAAAACAAGGAGCATTAGATCTAAAAAATTTTAAATCTTGTGCTATTTTATTATTTTTCTCTTTCCTCATTAAATTCAAAAATATCTTTTCTCTCTATTTTAAAGCAAGCTTTCGAAATTTACTTTTAAAATTCAGATTTTTATTTCAAAATTTAAAATCTTTTTCAAAAAAAAAATCATATCTAAAGTTTTTCAAATCTTCTTAATTAAGTAATTATTTTATTTTTAAATTTTTGTTCTTAATTTTTGAAATTTATATTTAATTTTTAATTATTTTATTTTATTTTATTTGGTTTTTTTATTTATTTATTCGTTTTTTTTAAATTAAAAAAAATTTAAAAATATATTCTATTTGCAATTCACATCAATTCCCTTTTCTCCATCATGGACCTAAGTGGAAGTGAACAGTCCAGAAGGACTCTGGGATCATATGCTAACCCCACTACTGCTTCATATGGGAGCAGTATCTGTATACCCTCCATTGGAGTCAGTAGCTTTGACTTGAATCCTCAGCTCATTATCATGGTGCAGCAAAGTTGGTAGTATTTCGGTCTTTCACAGGAAGAACCTACAGAGTTTCTGGCACAGTTTTTACAAATTGCTGACACAGTACCTGATAAAGAAGTAGATCAGGATGTCTACAGATTATTATTGTTTCCATTTGCTGTAAAAGATCAAGCTAAGAGGTGGTTAAATAACCAACCTAATCCTAGCATAAGGACATGGAAACAGCTGTCAGAAAAATTCCTGAATCAATACTTCCCTCCAAAATGGATGACACAGCTAAGGCTGGACATCCAAGGCTTTAAACAAGGAGATAATGAATCTCTTTATGATGCTTGGGAGAGATATAGAGAGATGCTAAGAAAATACCCCTCTGAAATATTTTCAGAATGGGTGCAGTTAGACATCTTCTATTATGGGCTTACAGAGAAAGCTCAAATTTCTCTAGATCACCCAGCTAGTGGATCTATACACATGAGAAAGACAATTGAAGAGGCTCAAGAGCTTATTGATACAGTTGCCAGAAATCAGCATTTGTACCTAAGCAGTGAATCTTCCATGAAAGAAGAGGCTAAAACAGTAACTGCTGAACTTAGTCCTGCAGAACAAATTACTGAATTCAATCAGCAATTAGACTTTCTAACAAAACAGCTGGCCGAATTCAAGGAGATACTACAATACACAAGAATAGCTAATCTGAATATGGAAGTACAGTTGAAGCAAACAGAACAGCAATTATCAAATCAAAACAAATAACGGAAGAGTGCCAAGCAATTCAATTAAGAAGTGGAAAAACATTAAATAGCTCACTTCAAGGCAGCAGGAAGCCAAGAAATGAATAACCTGCTATCCAAAATCTCTCTGAAGACAGTAAGAGCCCAAAGAGGAATAACTCTGGCGTTCAAACGCCAGAAACAGACAAGGATTTGGCGTCAAACGCCCAATGGAAGCTTAGTTCTGGCATTCAAATGCCAGGAACAAGTAAGGAGTTGGCGTCCAATGCCACTCCAGCTTCTAACCCTGGCATTCAAATTCCAGTGAGGGATCAGACATACACAAGTGCTGATAACAACCCCTCTAAAAAGGTTTCTCCAACCACTTCTGTAGGAAATAAACCTGCAGCAACTAAGGTTGAGAAATATAAAGCCAAGATACCTTATCCTCAAAAACTCCACCAAGAGGAGCAGGATAAGCAATTTGCTCGTTTTGCAGATTATCTCAGGACTCTTGAAATAAAGATTCCATTTGTAGAGGCACTTGAGCAAATACCTTCTTATGCCAAGTTCATGAAGGAGATCTTGAGTCATAAGAAGGATTAGAGAGAAACTGAAAGAGTTCTCCTCACTGAAGAATGCAGTGCAGTCATTCTGAAAAGCTTTCCAAAAAAGCTTAAAGATCCCGGAAGCTTTCTAATACCATGCATATTAGAGGGTAATTGCACCAAGACAGCTTTATGTGATCTTGGGGCAAGCATCAACCTAATACCTGCATCCACTATCAGAAAGCTTGGTTTAACTGAAGAAGTTAAACCAACCCGGATATGTCTCCAACTTGCTGATGGCTCCATTAAATACCCATCAGGCGTGATTGAGGATATGATTGTCAGGGTTGGGCCATTTGCCTTTCCCACTGACTTTGTAGTGCTGGAAATGGAGGAGCACAAAAGTGCTACTCTCATTCTAGGAAGACCTTTCCTAGCAACTGGACAAACTCTCATTGATGTCCAAAAGGGGGAAGTAACCCTAAGAGTCAATGAGGATGAGTTTAAGTTGAATGCTGTCAAAGCCATGCAACATCCAGACACACCAAAAGACTGCATGAAAGTTAATCTCATTGACTCTTTGGTAGAGGAGGTCAACATGGCTGAGAGTCTCGAATCAGAGCTGGAAGACATCTTTAAAGATGTTCAGCCTGATTTGGAGGGTTCAAAGAAATTGAAAGAGCCTCTGAGACTTCCTCAGGAAGAGGAGAAATCTCCTAAACCCGAGCTCAAGCCATTACCACCATCCCTGAAATACGCATTTCTGGGAGAAGGTGACACTTTTCCAGTGATCATAAGCTCTGCTTTAAATCCACTGGAAGAGGAAGCACTAATTCAAGTGCTAAGGACACACAAGACAACTCTTGGGTGGTCCATAAGTGACCTTAAAGGCATAAGCCCAGCTAGATGCATGCACAAAATTCTATTGGAGGATGATGCTAAGCCAGTGGTTCAACCACAGAGGTGGCTAAATCCAGCCATGAAGGAAGTAGTGCAGAAAGAGGTCACCAAATTACTAGAGGCTGGGATTATTTATCCTATTTCTGATAGCCCCTGGGTGAGCCCTGTTCAAGTTGTTCCCAAGAAGGGAGGCATGACAGTGATTCATAATGAAAAAAATGAACTGGTTCCTACAAGAACAGTTACAGGGTGGCGCATGTGTATTGACTACAAGAACAGTTGTTCCTCATCATTTTCCTTTACCATTCATAGACCAGATGCTAGAGAGACTAGCAGGTCATGAATATTACTGCTTTTTGGATGGATATTCAGGTTACAACAAAATTGCAGTAGATCCTCAGGACCAAGAGAAAACAGCATTCACATGTCCTTCTGAAGTATTTGCTTACAGAAGAATGCATTTTGGTCTGTGTAATGCACCTGCAACCTTTCAGAGGTGCATGCTCTCTATCTTCTCTGATATGGTAGAGAAATTTCTGGAAGTCTTCATGGATGACTTTTCAGTATTTGGAGACTCATTCAGCTCATGCCTTGACCATTTAGCACTTGTTCTGAAAAGATGCCAAGAGACCAACCTAGTTTTAAACTGGGAAAAATGTCACTTTATGGTGACTGAAGAAATTGTCATTGGGCATAAAATTTCAAACAAGGGGATAGAGGTGGATCAAGCTAAAGTGGAAGTAATTGAAAAATTACCACCACCTGCTAATGTTAAGGCAATCAGAAGCTTTCTGGGGCATGCAGGATTCTACAGGAGGTTTATAAAGGATTTTTCAAAAATTCCAAAACCCTTGAGCAATCTGCTAGCTGCTGACACGCCATTTGTGTTTGACACAGAGTGTCTGCAGGCGTTTGAGACTCTGAAAGCTAAGCTGGTCACAGCACCAGTTATTTCTGCACCAGACTGGACTTTACCATTTGAACTAATGTGTGATGCCAGTGACCACGCCATTGGTGCAGTACTGGGGCAGAGGCATGATAAGCTTCTGCATGTCATTTATTATGCTAGCCGTGTTTTAAATGATGCCCAGAAAAATTACACAACCACAGAAAAAGAATTGCTTGCAGTGGTTTATGCCATTGACAAGTTTAGATCATACTTAGTAGGATCAAAAGTGATTGTGTACACTGACCATGCTGCTCTTAAATATCTACTCACAAAGCAGGATTCAAAACCTAGGCTCATAAGGGTATTGCTTCTGCAAGAGTTTGATATAGAAATAAGAGACAGAAAAGGGATAGAGAACCAAGTGGCCGATCATCTGTCCCGGATAGAACCAGTAGAAGGGGAGTTTCCCCCCTCTATTGAGATCTCTGAGACCTTTCCGGATGAGCATTTGTTTGCCATTCAGGAAACACCATGGTTTGCAGACATTGCAAACTATAAAGCTGCAAGGTTCATACCCAAGGAGTACAGCAGGCAACAAAAGAAAAAATTAATTACTGATGCAAAGTACTACTTGTGGGATGAACCCTATCTCTTTAAGAGATGTGCAGACGGAATAATCCGTAGGTGTGTGCCTAGAGAAGAAGCACAGAGGATCTTATGGCATTGCCATGGATCACAATATGGAGGCCATTTCGGAGGTGAGCGAACAGCCACCAAGGTCTTCCAATGTGGCTTCTACTGGCCTACACTCTATAGGAATTTCCGAGAGTTTGTACGTAACTGTGACAGTTGCCAAAGAGCTGGTAATCTGCCTCATGGTTACGCCATGCCTCAACAAGGAATCTTGGAGATTGAGTTGTTTGATGTATGGAGAATTGACTTCATGGGACCTTTCCCACCATCGTACTCAAACACTTATATTCTGGTGGCAGTCGACTATGTATCAAAATAGGTAGAGGCCATTGCCACACCCACCAATGATACTAAAATAGTGCTAAAATTCCTCCAGAAACATATCTTCAGCAGGTTTGGTGTCCCTAGAGTACTAATCAATGAAGGGGCACTCACTTCTGCAACAAACAGCTTTACTCTGCCATGGTCCGGTATGGGATTCGCCACAAGGTAGCGACTCCATATCATCCACAAATAAATGGGCAAGCTGAAGTTTCTAACAGAGAACTAAAAAGAATCCTGGAACGGACTGTAAGTACCCGTAGAAAGGATTGGGCAAGAAGCTTGGATGATGCTCTGTGGGCTTACAGAACAGCATTCAAGACTCCTATAGGGACCTCTCCCTACCAACTTGTGTATGGTAAGGCCTGTCATCTGCCCGTGGAACTGGAACATAAGGCCTACTGGGCAACTAGATTCCTAAACTTTGATGCCAAATTAGCTGGAGAAAAAAGATTGCTCCAGCTGAATGAGCTAGAGGAATTCAGACTCACTGCTTTCGAAAATGCCAAGCTTTATAAAGAGAAATAAAAAAGGTGGCATGAAAGAAAGCTGTCATCTAGAGTCTTTGAACCAGGACAAAAGGTTCTATTGTTTAAATCTAGGCTTAGGCTATTCCCCGGGAAACTGAAATCCCGGTGGAGGGGACCATATGTGATTACAAGTGTATCACCATATGGTTATGTAGAGCTTCAAGACATTGATTCTGATAAGAAGTTCATTGTTAATGGACAGAGAATCAAGCACTATCTTGAAGTCAATGTTGAGCAAGAGTGTTCAAGGATGAGGCTAGATTAAAAGCTCAGCAAAGGTCCAGCTAAAGACAATAAAGAAGCGCTTGCTGGGAGGCAACCCAGCCATTAGCAAAACTTTTTCTGTTATTTTATTTTATTTTATTCCTCATTTTATTTATATGAGCTTAATATTAACAAGGTAAAGAATCAATTACATAAGTCCACAGGGTTACAGAAGAATTCAGAGCACAAAACAGGAAAAAGGAGCTTACTGGCAAGAAAACGCCAGTAAGAAACAGAACTGGGCGTTAAACGCCCAAAAGGAGCATCTACTGGGTGTTTAACGCCAGTAAAGTGATACGCACAGAAACTTGTCTCTCAACAATTTTCCTTCGGCAAGTGTACCGAATTTGTCGTCAAGTAAAAACTCACAATAGAGTGAGGTCGAATCCCACAAAGATTGAATGATCAAGCAACTTTAATTAGAGGAATGTTCTAGTTGTGCGAACCAGAAATTGATTTGAGATTTGCAGAAAATTAAATGGCGGGAAAGTAATTAGCAGAAAAAGTAAATGCTAGAAATAAAGAGCTGAATGTAAATGGCGGAAAGTAAATTGCAGAATCTTAAATGGGAATGGGGTAATTGCTCATAAAAGTAAATGGCAGAAATTAAAGAGAATGGGTAAGATCAGAAATGGGAGTTCATTGGGCTCAGGAGATGTTGCATTCTTCGGATCAAGTTCATTTTTATCTCTTCCTCAATCAATGCATTCATTGATCTCCTTGGCAATCTTAAGTGATCGAATTCCAATTTCTTGGTAATTCAATCTCTCAAATCTTGATCAATAGCCAATTCCTTCGTCAATTGCTCATGAGAAGAGATGAAGTATGGTCACTGATTATACCACATGCATTTCCCAAATCAAGTGTTGGTGGGATTATAGTCACATATCCATCCAAACCCAGTTTGGTCCAGCATGAGAAAGCATTTCTAGCATGATCTCTTCATTCCTCTTTCAAGGTTCAGAAGAGATCCAAGTATGAATAGCTTCTTTTCCAAGATAACTACCCAATTGGATGAAGATCGAAAGCTTTCAAGTAAAATCAAGAGAAAAGATAGAAGAAGGAGAATGAAAACTAATATTGATCCATCAAATTACAACAGAGCTTCCTAACCCAATGAAAGGGGTTTAGTTGTTCATAGCTCTGGAAGATGAAAACAAAGATGGAGAATACTTGATGAAAGTAAGACTAGAAGTGCAGAGAAAGTAAAATACAGAGAGTATTTCTATGCCAAAGGCTCCCTAAAGTTTTTCACTCTCTAACTAATTCAAAGCTACTCCTATATATACTACTCTTCTGATCTTCTAGTTGGCTCTTCAAGTCTTGGATATGGGCCTCTGGATCTTGAGTTTGAACCAGTTATCCTCTTCATTGGGCTTAGCTTTGCTTGCAGACAGAAAAGGTGAAGTAGGCAGGGACTTTGGCTTAGGACGTTAGTGGTGTCAACGTTAAGTGAGAGTGTGGGTTTGAGAACGTTAGTGACAATCACCTTTTTCACTAACGTTCCTATCCCAAATATGATCACGCTGACTTCAACGTTAGTGGCACTAACGTGACCACCAACTTTGCCTCTTGGTCCTTCGCAAACGTTATTGGGACTTACCTTTCCCAATAATGTGGAGAGTCCTCCATTGTCCCTACGTTAGAGTCCACATTAAGTAGGTTAACGTGGCTTCTAACGTAGCAGTGCCAATCCTTCGAGAACGTTAGTGACACTTACCTTTGTCACTAACGTTCCAATGTGCCCCTATTTCCCACGTTAGAGTCCACGTTAACTAAGTTAACGTGGCTTCTAACGTAGTCATGCTAGCCATCTCCAATGTTAGTGACAAAGGTGTGTGTCACTAACGTTGGCTCATCATCTCTTTATCCACGTTAGCTTCCATGTTAACTAAGTTAACGTGGGAGTTAACGTTGCTCATGGTGGTTCACCCCAACGTTAGTGACAAAGGTAAGTGTCACTAACGTTGGCTATCAATTGCTCTCTCTTTTGCTTCTTAACGTTAGAGTCCACGTTAACTAAGTTAACGTGGCTCTTAACGTGGCCACTTATGAGCTTGGTCTAACGTTAGTGACAAAGGTAAGTGTCACTAACGTTGGCTCTATTTTCTTTCTTCCACGTTAGAGTTCACGTTAACTTAGTTAACGTGACTCTTAACGTGGGTTATGATGGCTTCGAGGGCGTTATTGGTGATTACTTTTCTCATTAACGTTGCGAGCTAGCTCCCATTCCACGTTAGTGGTCATGTTAGTTAGACTAACGTGGCTGCTAACGTGGTTCTTCCTTGCTTCCTTTGTCCTGAAATCAAGCAATAAAGTGCATCAAAGTTCTAATCCAAATCATGAGACATGCATCCTCTAGTTTGTCATATAATTCATGCAAAATTCTCATGAAATCATGTAAAGTGCACAATGTATGCTTGAAACAAGATGTAGGTGAATATCTACCCAAAACTAGCTTATTTTCTAAGAAAATGCATGAAACTACCTTAAAAATAGTAAAGAAAAAGTCAGTGAAACTGGTCAAAATGCCCTGGCATCGCAACACCAAACTTAAAGCTTGCTTGTCCCTAAGCAAGTACTGGAACAAGAGAATGATGAATGGAATGCCAAGAGAAAATGAGTCATTCTTGTGGAAGTCATGTCCCTGGTTTTATGGTGGTTTCATGCATAGCAACTTAGGTTCATTCCTTCACTGGCTTTCAGACCTTTATCATGTCCTAGAATACTCACTTTGCTTGCATCCCATGAGACTTTTATTCATTGATCCCTTTTGTTTCTTGTCAATTCAGGGCTTATTTGTGTTCTTAGGCTAAGTGCTCTGTAAGGGGGCAACTCTTTAAAATAAGCTTTCAGCCAACACTCTCGAACCAGTTGGTTCAAGGTGCTAGGTGTTGAAATACCCCTAAGGACTTACTTCCTCAAGTCTCTCCCCCATACATACACACCACAGGCACATGGTTTGTTTATTTTCTTTCCTTAAGGTCTTGGTGTCCACCACTTCTTTGGGCTACTAAATGTTCTGTAGCAAAGATTGCTCTTGATAGTGGACTTTCAGTTGATAATCCTGGGTTAGTTAACCCAAGTTACCAGGTGATAAAGCACCCCTGAGAGCTTAGTAATCCAAGCAGATCCTTGGTACAAGAACACCACAGACACATCCCTCAAAACTCAAACCCTTGGTGCCCAGCCTCTTTTCTTGCTATTTTTCTTTTATTATTCACTTTAATTGTTTCTTTCCCCTTTTCTTATTAGGATCTTGTTATTTAGCTAGTCTCATGGGGTGTGTTCAAAGCATATGATTTAGGACAGATAGTTGTCTTCCCACCTTGTTGGTGAACCAACTTAGCTAACTTATGACTACACCACAAACTTAGGAACTTACTCCATAGCATGAACTCCACTCTGGTCTTTTATAAAACACTCATTCTCTTTTCATTTGATTTAAAAGGACAAGCATACAAGTAAGTAAGGAAATGACGCAGTAATGACATTCAGACTAGCAAACACAGCCCTAATCAACAAAAAGTTTAAAAGACTGAATTGAAAAAGGTTTAAACTAACATGGAAACATGTTCTATTTCATACAAGATCTTCCTTATTTAAAGCATAGAAAAAGATGGATCAAAGAAGGAACTCCACCACCTTTTACTCATGTGGATGCCCATGCTCCCCTCCTTGTTTGTCTTCTTTGTGTCCTCTTTCATTTCCTCGCATCCGTGCCAATCTTGCTTGCTTCCAATCCTCAAGTGCCTTCCTCACTTATTCGTCCAATCAATCCCCTTCAATGCTCCTTTTCCTTTTCCTATAAAATAAAATAAGAAAAATTAATATCATTGAGAAATTTTATGGCTAGAATAATAAAGAAAAATAACTAGATTGTTTATTCATGAACACCAACAAACTAACTAACTGTGTATCCTTATATGCACATTGGTGGCACCTTAGGTGACACCAAACTTAGTTTGTAGCACTGTGATGAAAAAGTTTTGTTCAAGGCTCCAAGACTAGCATGCTCTGAGTTGCATTCATGCTCTCTTGGCATGCTCTGAACACCAAACTTATTCTTCACTATATACTGCATAATAAGGATTTTACCAAGTGTTCGTCAAGTTTGGGTTGGAATTCATGAATATTGACTTATTCACTATTTTCTAAAAGCATATAAAACATGGGTTGCCTCCCATGAAGCGCTTCTTTAGCGTCACTAGCTTGACGTTTCTCCTTCATCAGGGAGGTTGATAATGCTTCAAGTCCTCCCCTCTTGCTGTGGACCTATATCCATTGGTTGTATCAATGATCTCTACATGTTCCAAGGAGAGAATTCTATTGATAGTGAAGACCTTAGGTAACTGAAATGGTACAGTGGGGAGATCAGGGGGGATATCTGGGAAGTAAGTTGAGATCACTTTATCCCCTGGAGAGAAGTCCTCGGTAGGAATCTTCTTGTTCCTCCACCTCCTTGGTACCTTCTTCTTTGTTCCTTGTGATGTTGTCTTACTCTTTGTGACCTCCTCCTCTAAGGAAATGTGGTTACTGGTCTCATATGATTCTGGTGGTTTAGGTTCCTCCTGATTTTCTTTGAGCTGTGGCAGTTGTTGTTTGCCTTGTTCATCAATCAAGGGAGTTCCCAGATGTGCTGGTTATGCTTCAGTGCTTGTTTCTTCCTTCAGTATCTCACTGTGATCCTTCCTTGGTTCCTTGTTCTCTTGATCTGTTTCTTGTGAGTGTTTGAAAACAGTGAAGGTGAGCTGTTCATCATGGATCCTCAAGATTAGCTCCCCTCGCTCCACATCTATGAGTGCTCTGGCTGTAGCTAGGAATGGTCTTCCCAATATGATTGGGTGAGTGTGACTCTCTTCCATGTCCAATATGACAAAGTCTGTGGGAAGAAAATATTTCCCAACCTTTATCAACACGTTTTCCACCACTCCTATTGCTTGTTTTTGAGTTTTGTCAGCCAGCCTGATGACTACATCTGTGGGCATTATCTCATTGATCTGCAGCCTCTTCATAAGGGATAAGGGCATTAAGTTGATGCTTGCTCCCAAATCGCAGAGTGCTTTATCAAACATTGTTTCTCCTATGGCACAGGGGATGTGAAAGCTCCCTGGGTCCTTTCTTTTTGTAGCCAACTCTGGTTGAATGAGGGCGCTGCACTCCTTGTTCATCACTATAGTTTGGCCTCCCTTGAGTGAGCTTTTCTTGGGAAGCAGTTCCTTCATATACTTGATGTATGCAGGCATTTGTTGGATGGTCTTGATGAATTGTATGTTTACATGCAGAGATGCAAACAAGTCAAGAAATCTTGAGTATATTCTCTTCTCCACAGCACCATTGAGTCGTTGGGGAAAGGGTGCATAGAGTCTCAGCAGCTCCTGTTGTGAGATTTCTGGTTCTTGGTGATCTTTTTCCTTCTTCTCTACTGAGGTATCTCCAGGTTGTTTTGGCGGCCTGTTTGGCTTGTCCTCAGTCTCCTTATCACTTGTAGTGACCATCTTGCAATCTTCCCATCTTACTTTCTTTGTTTCACTTCTCGGATTTTTATCTGTGTCACTTGGGAATCCATCTGTAGGTTTGGGAATCTGCTCAGAGAGATACCCCACTTGAGATTCCAACCTCTTGATGGTGTCTCCCTGGTTCTTAAAATTGGCTCGCACTTCCTCCTTGAACACCTTGTTGTCTTGAATCTCTTTGCATATGCCTTCAAGTAGCTTTTCAATCTTCGAGAGTCTATCATCAGATGATGGTGGGTTGGGGTTGGATGGATGAGAAAGGTTAGTTTGGCCTTGGTAGAAGTGTTGAGAGGGGTGGTTATGTGGGTGCTGATATGGTCTAGGTGTGGCATGTTGGTGAGCTAAGTTGTTGGGATTTGGACATCTTTGATCTAGGCCTTGGTCTTGTTGATTTCTCCACCCAAAGTTTGGGTGGTTCCTCCATCCAAGGTTGTAGGTTTTGGAGTATGGATCATGGTTTTGCCTAGGTGAATTCCCAATGTAGTTGGCTTGCTCCTGACTACCCTCTGCTTCTTCATTCACTTCTTCTCGGGTCGTTGATGAGGTGGTGATTGCTGCTACTTGGTTCCTCTCCATCTTCTTGGTGAGGTCAGCCAACTGCTTGATTATGAGCTTATTTTGGGCCAGCAGTGCATCCACATTGTTTAGCTCCATCACTCCTCTAGTGTTCCCTCTTTCGGAGGCATAGAAGTAGTCATTCTCTGCTACAGTTTCAATGACATCTATGGCCTCCTCAATGGTCTTCTTCTTGTTCAGAGATCCCCCGGATGAGTGGTCTACTGCCTTCTTTGATTCATAGGAAAGGCCTTCATAGAAAATGTGTAGCTGCACCCATTCATTGAACATATCTGGTGGACACCTCCTTGTTAGGTCCTTAAAACTCTCCCATGCTTCATATAGAGTCTCACCATCCTGCTACCTGAATGTTTGCACCTCAGCTCTCAGCCTGTTAATCCGTTGAGGAGGATAGAATCTTACCAAGAATTTGTTTACCACATCTTCCCAGGTTGCTAAACTCTCCTTTGGGAAGGATTTCAGCCATTTAGATACCTTGTCCTTGAGTGAGAAAGGAACAGAAGTAGTCTATAGGTGTCAGGATGAACACCATTAGACTTCACAGTATCACATATCCTCAGAAAGGTGGTTAGATGTTGATTGGGGTCTTCTTGGACACTCCCTCCGAATGAATAGTTGTTCTGAACAAGGGTGATGAGCTGTGGCTTTAGTTCAAAGTTGTTGGCATGTATGGTTGGCCTTTGGATGCTACTCCCACAGTTTCCTAGGTTTGGGTTGATGTAAGAACCCAGAACTCTTCTCTCTTGCCCAGCATGATTTGCTAGACCCTCTCTGCCATGGTTGTGAGCCTCTTCTTCATGATGGTTCTCCATATTCTCCTCCATGTTTGGTTCAAAGTACTCTTCCTCTTTCTCAGCACCAACTACTCTCTTTCCTCTTGCTTCCCTCCTTAATCTAAGGAAGGTCCTCTCTGGTTCAGAATCAAAGGAAGTTGAATCCCCGCTTCTCCTCCCTGTCATACAACAAACAAGGTACAAGCAAGGAAATAGATCCAGAAACTATTCTTAAAAAATGCTGTTAGTGTGAGTGATGCAATATATCAAATAGTTAGTGGGTGAGTGAAACAGAGTGTAAACAACTGAAATAAAGGGGTTAAAGGGATGGGAATACAAAACAACTGAAACCGAAAGTAAAGTGCTCAAACAGAAATTTAAATCAACAGGATAACAAATGCTCAATCTAGTGATCCTCTAACTTAATCATTGTTGATACAAAATCAATCCCCAGCAACGGCGCCATAAACTTGATACGCACGGAAACTTGTCTCTCAACAGTTTTACTTCGGCAAGTGTACCGAATTTGTCGTCAAGTAAAAACTCACAATAGAGTAAGGTCGAATCCAACAGAGATTGAATGATCAAGCAACTTTAATTAGAGGAATGTTCTAGTTGAGCGAACCAGAAATTGATTTAAGATTTGCAGAAAATTAAATGGCGGGAAAGTAAATAGCAGAAAAAGTAAATACTAGAAATAAAGAGCTGAATGTAAATGGTGGAAAGTAAATTGCAGAATCTTAAATGGGAATGGGGTAATTGCTCATAAAAGTAAATGGCAGAAATTAAAGAGAATGGGTAAGATCAGAAATGGGAGTTCATTGGGCTCAGGAGATGTTGCATTCTCCGGATCAAGTTCATTTTTATCTCTTCCTCAATCAATGCATTCATTGATCTCCTTGGCAATGTTAAGTGATCGAATTCCAATTTCTTGGTAATTCAATCTCTCAAATCTTGATCAATAGCCAATTCCTTGGTCAATTGCTCATGAGAAGAGATGAAGTATGGTCACTGATTATACCACATGCATTTCCCAAATCAGGTGTTGGTGGGATTATAGTCACATATCCATCCAAACCCAATTTGATCCAGCATGAGAAAGCATTTCTAGCATGATCTCTTTATTCCTCTTTCAAGGTTCAGAAGAGATCCAAGTAAGAATAGCTTCTTTTCCAAGATAACTACCCAATTGGATGAAGATCGAAAGCTTTCAAGTAAAATCAAGAGAAAAGATAGAAGAAGGAGAATGAAAACTAATATTGATCCATCAAATTACAACAGAGCTCTCTAACCCAATGAAAGGGGTTTAGTTGTTCATAGCTCTGGAAGATGAAAACAAAGATGGAGAATACATTATGAAAGTAAGACTAGAAGTGCAGAGAAAGTAAAATACAGAGAGTAGTTCTATGCCAAAGGCTCCCTAAAGTTTTCCACTCTCTAACTAATTCAAAGCTACTCCTACATATACTACTCTTCTGATCTTCTAGTTGGCTCTTCAAGTCTTGGGTATGGGCCTCTGGATCTTGAGTTTGAAGCAGTTATCCTCTTCATTGGGCTTAGCTTTGCTTGCAGAGAGAAAAGGTGAAGTAGGCAAGGACTTTGGCTTAGGATGTTAGTGGTGTCAACGTTAAGTGAGAGTGTGGGTTCGAGAACGTTAGTGACAATCACCATTTTCACTAACGTTCCTATCCCAAATATGATCACGTTGACTTCAACGTTAGTGGCACTAATGTGACCACCAACTTTGCCTCTTGGTCTTTCGCACACGTTATTGGGACTTACCTTTCCCAATAACGTGGAGAGTCCTCCCTTGTCCCTACGTTAGAGTCCACGTTAAGTAGGTTAACGTGGCTTCTAACGTAGCAGTGCCAATCCTTCGAGAACGTTAGTGACACTTACCTTTGTCACTAATGTTCCAATGTGCCCCTATTTCCCACGTTAGAGTCCACGTTAACTAAGTTAACGTGGCTTCTAACGTAGTCATGCTAGCCATCTCCAACGTTAGTGACAAAGGTGAGTGTCACTAACGTTGGCTCATCATCTCTTTATCCACGTTAGCTTCCACGTTAACTAAGTTAACGTGGGAGTTAACGTTGCTCATGGTGGTTCACCCCAACGTTAGTGACAAGGTAAGTGTCACTAACGTTGGCTATCAATTGCTCTCTCTTTTGCTTCTTAACGTTAGAGTCCACGTTAACTAAGTTAACGTGGCTCTTAACGTGGCCACTTATGAGCTTGGTCTAACGTTAGTGACAAAGGTAAGTGTCACTAACGTTGGCTCCATTTTCTTTCTTCCACGTTAGAGTTCACGTTAACTTAGTTAACGTGACTCTTAACGTGGGTTATGATGGCTTCGAGGGCGTTATTGGCGATTACTTTTCTCATTAACATTGCGAGCTAGCTCCCATTCCACGTTAGTGGTCACGTTAGTTAGACTAATGTGGCTGCTAATGTGGTTCTTCCTTGCTTCCTTTGTCCTGAAATCAAGCAATAAAGTGCATCAAAGTTCTAATCCTAATCATGAGACATGCATCCTCTAATTTGTCATATAATTCATGCAAAATTCTCATGAAATCATGTAAAGTGCACAATGTATGCTTGAATCAAGATGTAGGTGAATATCTACCCAAAACTAGCTTATTTTCTAAGAAAATCTATGAAACTACCTTAAAAACAGTAAAGAAAAGGTCAGTGAAATTGGCCAAAATGCCCTAGCATCACAAAGATAGCCATCTGGGCATTAAACGCCAGAAAGAAGCAACTTCTGGGCGTTTAATGCCAGATTTACAGCATCCTGGGCGTTCAGAAAAATGCCCAGTGACAAAGGGGTTTCTGGCGTTTAACGCCAGCTAGAAGCAATAGCTGGGCGTTAAACACCCAAAACAAGCACCAACTGGGCGTTAAATGCCCAAAACATGCAGCAGTTGGGCGTTTAACGCCAGGATTGTGGGGAGTAGGCAATTTCATTTTCAATTCAAATTTTTTCCATTTTTTATGTTTCAATTCATGATTTCTTTCACAAACTTGTTACAAATCCTAATTTTTCAAATCCTTTTTCAAAAGATATCAAATGTATCTTAATTCATAAACCCTTTTTCTTAATCCCCTTCAAATTATTTTCAAATCCTTTTCAAAATAAATCTATCTCTTTTCCTTCTCAAATCTTTTCAACTCATCAATATCTTTTTCAAATCTTCACATCATCTTTTTCAAAATTCGGATTTATCTTTTTCAAATATCTTTCATATCTTTTCAATTTTAAATCACATCTTTTACTATCATACTTATCTTTTCAAAATTACTTTTTCTATCATATCTTTTTCAAATAATTTTCGAAACCCACCCTCTTCCCTTTAAATATTGGTTCAGCCTCTCCCCTTCTCCTCCACAAGTTGCGCTTGGCTCTCCCTCTTTCCCTCTCTTTTGCTTTCTTTTGCTTGAGGACAAGCAAACCTCTAAGTTTGGTATGTTTATCCGTGATCAGTAAACCAATACCCACTAAGATCATGGCTCCTAAGGGAAAATAAACCGACTCAAGAGGCAAGAAAGAGAATATTTCAAAACCACTTTAGAATCAAGGGAAGTTCATAACCAAAGAACATTCAGACCATTTTTACAAAATAATGAGTCTAAGGTCAGTGATCCCGGAAGTTAAATTCGATCTGAAAGAAGATGAATATCCAGAGATCCAAGAGCAAATTCAAAACAGAAGCTGGGAAGTCCTAGCTAATCCTAAAACAAAGGTGGGAAGAAACATGGTTTAGGAATTCTATGCTAATCTATGGCAGACGGACAGGCAGAGGATAGCTGGAACCGCATTCTATGACTATAGAACTTTGGTCAGAGGGAAGGTTGTTCACACCCACCCTGATAAAATAAGGGAGATCTTCAAGCTGCCTCAACTGCAAGATGACCCAGACTCCTTTGATAGGAGAATGATGAGATCAACCCTAGGCTTGGATAAAATCCTAGAGGACATATGCCTCCCTGGAGCCAAGTGGACAACCAACACAAAAGGTGCCCCGAACCAACTCAAGAGAGGAAATCTCAAACCAGTCGCCAGAGGCTGGCTAGACTTCATTGGGCACTCTATACTGCCCACTAGCAATCGTTCTGAAGTCACCATCAGAAGAGCAGTGATGATTCATTGCATTATGCTGGAAAAAGAAGTGGAAGTTCATCAGCTGATTGCGTGTGAGCTTTACAAAATTGCAAACAAGAACTCCAAAGATGCCAAATTGGCCTATCCAAGATTAGTTTCTCTGTTATGTAAAGATGCTGGGATAAAGATGGGAGTAGATAAGTATATCTCAGTTGAGCAACCAATCACCAAAAAGTCTATGGAAGGAGAACAAGTGCAGGACGACCCCATCAAGAGAAAAGCAGAGGAGTTCCTCCCGAAAATCCCTCAAATTGAATACTGGGAGCGCCTAGAAGCATCTGTCACCAAGTTGCAAGAAGCTATAGATCAACTGAAGGAAGAACAGCAAAATCGAAATAGCATGCTCTGCAAATTGCTTAAAGAACAAGAAGAGCAAGGGCGTGAACTGAAGGAATTAAAGCGTCAGAAACTATCTCTTGAAGGGCCTAGCACTCCACAGACTAAAGAGGCATCCACCTCCCAAATTCAAGGTTGTTGAGTTCTAATCTTAGCCTTAACTCTGTGATAATTGTTCTTATTTGAGTTTTACCTTAGAAGTTATATATGAGTAGTAGTAATTAGTATCTATATTCTGATTTTATCTCCAATTAAGCTATAATTTATTTTTATCATCATCATTAAACATGAATAAAATAGCAGATTTTCTTTAGAATAAGGAGGCAATATTTTTCGAGTTTTAAATAAGAAAAATTCTAATTAGTTACATGTGGTGGCAATGCTTTTTGTCTTCTGAATGAATGCTTGAACAGTGCATATGTCTTTTGAATTTGATGTTTATGAATGTTAAATATGTTGGCTCTTGAAAGAATGATGAAAAAGGAGAAATGTTATTTGATAATCTGAAAAATCATAAAAATGATTCTTGAAGCAAGAAAAAGCAGTGAATACAAAAGCTTGCAGAAAAAAATGGCTAAAATAAAAGAAAAAGAAAAAGAAAAAGCAAGCAGAAAAAGTCAATAGCCCTTAAAACCAAAAGGCAAGGGTAATAAAAAGGATCCAAGGCTTTGAGCATCAGTGGATAGGAGGACCTAAAGGAATCAAATCCTAGCCTAAGCGGCTAAACCAAGCTGTCCCTAACCATGTGCTTGTGGCGTGAAGGTGTCAAGTGAAAACTTGAGACTGAGCGGTTAAAGTCAAGGTCCAAAGCAAAAAGAAGAGTGTGCTTAAGAACCCTGGACACCTCTAATTGGGGACTTTAGCAAAGTTGAGTCACAATCTGAAAAGGTTCACCCAATTATGTGTCTGTGGCATTTATGTATCCGGTGGTAATACTGGAAAACAAAGTGGTTAGGGCCACGACCAAGACTCATAAAGTAGCTGTATTCAAGAATCAACATACTGAACTAGGAGAATCAATAACACTATCTGAATTCTAAGTTCCTATAGATGCCAATCATTCTGAGCTTCAATGGATAAAGTGAGATGCCAAATCTGTTTGGAAGCAAAAAGCTACTAGTCCCGCTCATCTAATTAGAATCTGAATCTCACTCAAAAACTATGAGATATTATTGCTTCTTGACTTATTTGTATTCTATTTTATTTGTCTAGTTGCTTGGGGACAAGCAACAGTTTAAGTTTGGTGTTGTGATGAGCGGATATTTTATACGCTTTTTGGGGTTAATTTCATGTAGTTTTTAGTATGTTTTAATTGGTTTTTAGTATATTTTCATTAGGTTCTAGGCAAAATTCATATTTCTGGACTTTACTATGAGTTTGTGTGTTTTTCTGTAATTTCAGGTATTTTCTGGCTGAAATTGAGGGAGCTGAGCAAAAATCTGATTCAGGCTGAACAAGGACTACTGATGCTGTTGGATTCTGACCTCTCTGCACTCGGAATGGATTTTCTAGAGCTACATGAGTCCAATTGGCGCGCTCTCAATTGCGTTGGAAAGTAGACATCCAGGACTTTCTGGAAATATATAATAGTCCATGCTTTGCTCAAGAATAGATGACGTAAACTGGCGTTCAACGCCAGTTCCATGTTGCAGTCTGGCGTTAAACGCCAGAAACAGGTTACAAATTGGAGTTAAACGCCAGAAACAGGTTACAACGTGGCGTTTAACTCCAGAAATAGCCTAAGCACGTGTAAAGCTTAAGTCTCAGCCCCAGCACACACCAAGTGGGCCCCAGAAGTGGATTTCTGCACCATCTATCATAGTTTACTCATTCTCTGTAAACCTAGATTACTAGCTTACTATTTAAACAACTTTTAGAGGATTATTTTGTACCTCATGAGATTTGAGATCTGAACTTTGTACTCTTTGACGGCATGAGTCTCTGAACTCCATTGTTGGGGGTGAGGAACTCTGCTGTGTTTCGATGAATTAATGCAAATATTTCTGTTTTCTATTCAAACACGCTTGTTTCTATCTAAGATGTTTATTCGCACTTCAATATGATGGATGTGATGATCCGTGAGACTCATCATCATCCTCAACCTATGAACGGGTGCCTGACAACCACCTCTGTTCTACCTTCGATTGAATGAATATCTCTTGGATTCCTTAATCAGAATCTTCGTGGTATAAGCTAGAATCCATTGGCAGCATTCTTGAGAATTCGGAAAGTCTAAACCTTGTCTGTGGTATTCCGAGTAGGATTCAGGGATTGAATGACTGTGATGAGCTTCAAAATCACAAGGGCTGGGCGTAGTGACAGACGCAAAAGGATCAATGGATCCTATTCCAGCATGAGTGGGAACCAACAGATGATTAACTGTGCAGTGATAGCGCACCTGGACCTTTTTCACTGAGAGGACGGATGGTAGCCATTAACAACGGTGATCCACCAACACACAGCTTGCCATAGGAGGAACCTTCCGTGCGTGAAGAAGAAGACAGGGAGAAAGCAGAGATTCAGAAGACAAAGCATCTCCAAAACTCCAACATATTCTCCATTACTGCAGAACAAGTATTTAATCCATGCTCTTTTATTCTTCGTAATTCATACTGATAATTATAATTAATTTTCTGACTAAGATTTACAATATTACCATAGATTGCTTCAAACCAACAATCTCCATGGGATCGACCCTTACTCACGTAAGGTATTACTTGGACGACCCAGTGCACTTGCTGGTTAGTGGTACGAGTTGTGAAAAGTGTGATTCACAATTCGTGCAGCAGTTGTCTACCACAATCATCATATGTATATGAACCCCCTCCTCAACATAGCCCTCCACCACACTCACAAGCCTCATACCACCATTCACCTCCACATGATCCTAAACCATACCCACCATACCAACCACCATATGAACCATACTTAGAGCCACCACCATTCCAACACCAATACTCCCAAGAACCACAAAGTCCACACACACCACCTCAAGAATTTCACCAATATGAACCACCTTCTGACTATAATACCTTTCCCTCAAACAATGAACCCTTTTTCCACTACAACCCTCTGATGAAGCCTTTATGCTAGAATTAAGGGATCTTGAATCTCATATCTTAAGGCAACACGAGGAGGATGAAAAGAAATTTGAGGAGTTAAGAGCAAAAATGGCTATCATGGTAGAAGCCATTGGCAACATAGTCTCATCCCGCCTAAGCCTATGCGATCAAGGCACTTCCATTGTGGAATGTAGAGAAGCAACCAAGGAGCTTAGTGAGGGAGTGAACTTGAAGCTCCAAGGTGAAGAAGAGGAGTTAAAGCAAGAAATGCAACAAGAGGAGGAGGTAGAGATTATTGAACAAGAGAAAGTAGTGGTTGGAGCCTTAGGATATGTTGAGTACATAGAAGAGTCACAAATTGAAGAGCCTTCTTCCATGGAGTTTGAAGTTGATGTTGAGGAGGAAAGTGCACAACCTCCAAGACACAATGTGATTGAAGAATTGGAAGAAGTATTCCAATCAATAGGCCCTCCTATCTATGATGATTCCGCATCAACATATATATGATCCTTTTGAGCTTGATGAGTCCTTCCCCACTATGCTTGGGATTGATGAGGAGGTAGATTTCACTAAACCTCCTATTTATGATTTGAGTGATGGGGAAGAGATAGAAGAATTTGGTGAAGAAGAATATGAACTTGAGGAGGCTTGGCAAGAGGTAGAGCATGAAGAACCTTTCCAAGTGGTGGAAGCCTTCCAAAAAGGATGGACGGGAGTGGAACATGTTTTGTCAAGACCGTTGGGAATTCCTCCACCTAGGTTGACATCAAATCCTTCATTTGAGTGGGTAAAACTTCTAACTCTTAGCTTTATTATCCCACTTGAATATGGTTTTCTTGAGACGGATGGCCAACTTAGGGCGCTTTGTGGAATTAAGCGTAAGAGGAGGATGTTTAGTGGTTGGCGTTATAAGTCTAGGCTCATTATGGTTGAAGCTTCAAGGAGTAAAGGTTGGACTAATGCTCAATTGGATGGGTCTAGGGGGATAGTTTGGTGCTTCCATGAGAATTCATCTCTCTTGCCACCCGGAAGAAATCACCACGATCAACTCAAGGACGGGTGTAAAAACAAGGTGTGGGATCCTGGATCACACAAGGAAAATCAACTTTGGGAGCCCACGGTTTGTGAAGAACTCCATCAAAGCTTGGAATTATTAACCTTGAATGATGAAGCACAATGGAAGTCCAAGAATTGGTGGATGTTCAAGGATGGATTCAAGCACAAGCCACCTTGATGAGGAGCTCGCCATAAGTCCAACTTAAGGACAATAAACAAAAGTGCTAGGTGGGAGACAACCCACCATGGTAAACTCTTTCCTTTTTCTCTTTTGTATATATTGGTAGAACTAGTTTAATCTTATGTTTTGAATTGCTTAGTTGAGTTTATTTGGGAGTCTAGTAGGTTAAATAAGGTTTTATGATGTTCTCGTAGTTGTTCGGAGGTTTGGAATGCTTGGTTTGGTGCAAGAACATAGAAAAATTTTGAAAAACAGAGCACCATCCATGCGCACGCGCACTTTACGCGTACGCGTGAATCAAGCAATTTCGGCCATCCACGCGCACGCGCCATGTGCGCAGATGTTTGGATTGAGTTTTTCCACCCCCTCCATACATTCACCCGAGAGTTGTGCCTGAAGTGTGCCAACTTTGTGTCCCAGGGCATGCGAACGCATACCTTGCGCGTTCGCGTCGACTCTCTGCCTTGCCATGCACGCGTACGCGCACTGCACGCATACGCGTCGCTTCCATTTTCATCAATCCACGCTTACGTGTACATGACGCGCACGCGTGGATTGCCCTGTTTCACTCACCTTCTTTTCTTCTCTTCTTTCCATTTCGTTCCTTCTTCTCTTTTCTCTTCTTTTCTTTCCACCCTTCAAACATCATCTGACACTACCAAACACCATGTAACACCATTTCTTTTAGTTAGTTAGTTAGTTTAATTTTTATTTTTCATTATAAGTGTTGGATTACTAATCTTGTTTACCATTTACTGCTGCTTATTACTAATGGGATGTTAGTTTAACATCATTGTTGTTTTTGTCATTGTTGGATTCCTTTGTTGAGGTTGCAATTTATTACTTGGTCTTGAATTTTCATGTTGAACATTTGTGAATACCAAGTACATGTTACATTGCCTTCATGCATCTTAATTCTTTGAATTGCATGTTTTGGCCACCATGCATTCATCATCTATTGTTAGGCAATTGTATATTATCATTGATTTTTTTAGGTGATGCTTGTTTATGGTTTACCCTTATTCACGTCACTTATTTCATGCATTGAGATTGTGGAATTGTGAAATTGGATCGAAAGCTTACCTAGCGATATATTTTTGAGCTTTGTAAAGCTTTGTGGACCATGCTTGCTATGTGATTGATTTTCACTTCTATCTTCTTTTTCCTAAGTTCCATAGCATCCATGTGTTTCACCTCTATGTCACTTAGGTGTTGCAACAACTTCAATATGTGTCATTGATTGTTGTGTGAGTTTCATATACCATTTTATTCACTAAGTCTACGTACACATCAATCAATATCCATGCATTATCCAATTTCACAATTGCTTGATTTTTAATTGAGTGCTTTTATGCTTCTTCACTACTCGTTGGGTTGCCCTAACCTACAAGTCTTTTAAAGTATCTCAAGCACACTAGAATGAGTGAAGTGTATGCTTTTTTTTTTTGTAAATGTGACATAGCTTTTTATACTAGCGTGTGTGTGTGTTCTAAACCACGTGTAATTTTAGAACCCACACACCTATTTTTCATCAATGTCACACTAATTCGCTCGTTCAATTCTAGTGACTCGCCTCACTCCAACAATTCACGCTTCCTAGATTTTGTATGTTTTCATCTTACAGTGTGTATTTTGTTTTTTTCATGATTGATGCACCATAAGCAAAAATAGAAGCGGGAGGAAGAACACGCAGCAACCGGTTGACCTACCAGCTGAAGGTGGCAACTCGGAAAGTCGCCGTACCCCCTTTCTCATTTTTTAGTGTACCGAGGACGGTGCAAACTTTTAAGTATGGGGAGGTCGTCCGACTACTCGACGTTTTTGGGTAACAAGTTTCTAATCCCAACACTTTTGCATTTCATTTTAGGATTCTTAGTTGCACTTTCTTATTTTGCATATGTATATAATAAGCTTAGTCAAAATCATGATATTTTCCAAGAATTTTATCTATAGGGCACCCCAATTGAAAAAAAAAATTTAGAACTTGCTTGAATTATATACTTTATGGAACATGATTTTTGAGCTAAGAACACAAGCATGTGAGATTGGAGCCTAATTGTGTGGTTACATCATATATAAGCACTTATTTTCATTCTTGTGTGCGTTATTCTCTTCCTATGATTGTAATATTTGATTTGTTTAATTATATATGTCCATTATTTTGTTTATACACGTATTTATATGATTGAGACCATTGTTCAAATAGCTCACTTAACCAAATAGCCTACCTTTTATCTTCCATTGTTAGCCAATTTTGAGCCTATGCTTAATCCATTTGTTCTTAATTGTAGCACAATACAAGCTTAAGTGAAAAATAATAAATATTCCTTAATTTGGATCTCTGATTAGCTTAGGCTAGTGAGAGTGTTTATCATTTGATTTTGGGAGAGTTGGGAACATTGGGTAGAGATAAAAGTGCATTTTTTGTATTTATGTTGAGAATCTTGGAAATTGGGTACATACTCATGTATTAATCATGTGTAAACCATATGCATTGATGTTCTTGTATATATTTTAGTTTGAAAAAAAATATAAAAATAATAATAAAAAAAGAAAAAAAGAGAAGAAAAAAATGAAAATAAATAATAGAAATAGAAAAAAAAGAAAGACAAAGAATTGCAATAAAAAGGGGACAAAATGCCCCAAAGCAAGGTTCAATAAAAGTCAATGCATATGGGTGGTGATCAAAAAGAGAATGCATGAGTGTGTGAAAATGTGAGAAATGGGTAGTTAGGTTTGTTTAGAATTGTATAGGTTGTCATAGGTTAGGTGGGAAGTTTAAGTTAATCAAAGATTCATGTCTCAAGCCCACTTGACCATATGCATCCTACCTTGACCCTAACCCCATTACAACCTATGGAAAGTCCTCATGATATTTGTATGCATGCATAAAGTAATTGTTGATTGTTAGATGAAAAAAAAATCTTGGAAAGCATGATTAGGGGAGAATTGAGTGAATCAACCCCATACACTTGAGTGCCTAGAGCGGATACACATCCGGTGAGGGTTCGATCACTCAATTACATGTCTCCACACATGATCATCTTTTCTTGCAAGTTTGTAAAATTTTTTAAATAATTCAATTCAATTGTGGGTTTGATTTGACTGCTATGGCTTTATCCCTTGTACTTAAATATGTTTTCTTGGAAGTTGACTTGTTTTGACCAAGTGGATGCATTCATGTAGATAGGTTGCATATAGATAGATTGCATTTAGTTAGTTTGCATTGAATAAATGTTGATGTCCCTTTGCTTCTTTCTTGATTTTAGCATGAGGACATGCTTAGTTTAAGTGTGGGGAGATTTGATAAACCTCGATTTCATGATTTATCTTGTGCTTATTTTGGGGGATTTTACCACCTTTTTCCACATTTATTCAATAAAATAGCATGGTTTTGTAATTCTCCCTTGAGTTTTGCTTAAGTGTAAAAACATGCTTTTTAGGCCTTAAATTAGTAATTTTGATTCACTTTAATTCCATTCGATGCCTTGATGTGTGTGTTGAGTGATTTTAGGTTTACAAGGCAAGTATTGGATGGAAGAAATGAATAGAAAAGCATACAAAGGGGAGAATGCATGAAGAAACAAAGATTGGAATTGCATCAAAGGACGCGCACGCGCACAAGGCGCGCACGCGCAAAAGTGGTCTCGCCAATAGACGCGCACGCGTACTTGCCGCGTCTGCGCAGATGGAAAATTTGCCTATTGACGCGCACGTGCACATGGCGCACACGCGCCAATACTCTAACATGGCCCACTTAAAGGCAAAACGCTGGGGCGATTTCTGAGCTGCTCAGGCCCAATTCCAACTTGTTTCTGAGTGTATTTCATGCAAAATTGAAGTCCAAGCAAAGTGGGAGCAATTGTTTGAAGTGTTAGCATCATGTAGTTTAGTTTCTAGAGAGAGAAGCTCCCTCTTCTCTCTAGAATTAGGGTTCTTAAGTTAATCTCTCTTAGATCTAGTTTTGATTTCATGTTTTCATCTTATTTCTTTTATGAATTCTTGCTTCTACACTTTCATTCTCTTAGTTTGTGATGTTAATTTTACTTTTATGCTCTCTTTTATGTTAATGAACTCTTGTTGGATTTGAATCCTTTTTAATAAAATTTAATGTTTGATGTTCTTTTATTGTTGATTTGAATTGTGATCTTACCTTCCTTGCAATTGGTAGATGGTAGATTTAAATTTCTTGCACTTTTACTACGCCTTCCTTGTATGCCTTCCAAGTATTTGACAAAATGCTTGGAAGGATGTTAAAGTAGATTTTGAGCATTCTTGGCTTGGAAAGAGTAATTAGGCAATCTTGAGTCATAAAAACCCAACTCATGTTGGTGATCTAGAGTTGTTAGCTAATATTGTTTCCATTAACGCTAATCTTTTGCTAATTTAATTAGTAAGTTGATTAGGACTTTTGGATTGAGATTAGCTAGTCTTGTTAGACTTTCTCTCGTGGAAGATAACCTATATCTTCTTCCAATTTTGGAGATGACGTAATAAGATAAATTTTTGTTTATATTTGTGACATGATTAATTAGTCTTGTTTGACATTCTCCCTATGTGAAGATGACATGATACTGATAAAGTACTAATTCATGGTTTATATTGTGTTTTATTTGTGTGGTTTTATCATGATCTTTGCCCACTTATTCATTAAATAAGCATGCATTTATATTTCCTTCCTAAAGATGTTTTATGGTTGAAAACTTGCTTCCTAGAGACTTTTAATTATGTATTTTATTTCTCCCTTATTCCATTCGATGCCGTGATCTATGTGTTAAGTGTTTCAGGCTTTATAGGACATGAATGAGTTGGAGATTGGAAGGGAAGCCTGCAAAAATGGAAGGAACACAAGAAATTGAGGAGATGACCAGCGAGAAGCGACGCGGCCGCATGGATGACGCGGCTGCGCGGAAGAGAGCAATTTGGAGCGACGTGGCCGCATGGACGACGCGTCCCCGTGGCAAAGCAGAAACGCGAATGACGCGTCCGCATGAGCGACGCGATCGCGTGACGTGCGCGATCTGCATAATCTGCAGAATTCGCTGGGGCGATTTTGGGCCCTATTTTGACCCAGTTTTTGGCCCAGAACATGCAGAAACTAGGGACAACATTCATTCCGCATAGTTTTAGTTTTTAGATCTAGTTTTACTCCTCCTCTAGGTTTTCTCTCTACACATTCATAGTTTTTAGGATAGGTTATTTTCATTGTTTTTGCATTGGGATATTGAGAAGAGTTATTTGCCTCATCAAGACTTCGACATTCTAGTTCGTTCTCTTCACTTGTCTCTTACTCTTCCATATTCCTTAATTTTATTTGATTTTACGATTGGATTATTTTAGCTTTTATTAATATAAGAATTACTTTTGCTTTTAATTAATCTCTTCATCATTACTTATCATGTCTTTCTTTACTTCCTACATTGATGTTATGAATTTTACATTTACAATGAGTGAGTAGTTCCCTAACTTGATGGGGAGTTGATTGAAAGGAACCCATGAGCGGGATGTTCAAGAGAAAGGTTGTAATATAGTTTATTGTTGGCTTGCTCTCTAGTTCCTAACACCAATCCTCCCAAGAGTGGATTGGAAATTGTGGATAGAACAACATTCCAACTTGTTTGACCTCCCCTTACTTAGTAAAGGATAACTAAACGTAATAATTCTCAATTGTCAATCAATCTTGTGAGTATTCCATCAAGAATAGGGCTTCCATGTAATCTACTCCCAGTCAAGGTTTTTATTTAAATATATATAAATCCTCCAATTTAATTTTCTGCCATTCAATCAAACATTTTTGAAAACATTCTGATTAATAAAATAGCACCCTTTCCTGCAACTCGTTGGGAGACGACCTGGGACTCATACTCCCAGTATTTTAATTTTATTTTCTGTGACACCCTTCTAAATTGATAAGGCGGATTTTTTGGCGAGTTAAGAACTATACTTGCAACGTATATATTTTAACAATTTTTAATTCGCTAATTTCTGCCCGCATCAATTTTTGGCGCCGTTGCCGGGGAGTTGCAATAGAGTGCTATAGTTGTTAATTGGAATTTATTTATTTGCATTTTTATTATATTTTGCTATTATGAGCTGCTTGTTTCTTTCGTTAGATGACGCGTTCACTTCCTGATCCAAGCTTGCCATTATTCGATCCTGAGATTGAAAGAACTATTTCACGAATAAGGCAAGCTAGGCATCGGTTAGTCCTCTCTGAGGGCGGATTTGAAACGCCATTTGAGGAAGAAACCAGCCCCCGTTCTACTGATTTGGTTGTTTTACGTACAGGTAACATGGCAGCAGCCAGAAGAGTTACTATCCAGGAGGCTGGAGCCCCTAATTTTTCAATGCAACCGTTCCAAGCGCATCATCCAGCGGTGGCTACAGATTTTGAAATAAAGACCGCACTGCTCAATTTGATGCCCAAGTTTCATGGCTTACCTGCTCAAGAGCCCATCAAGCACCTGAGAGATTTTCAGGCAGCCTGCTCTACTGTCAGGCGTGATGGTGCGAATGAAACTTCAATTTTGCTGAAAGCCTTCCCGTTCTCTCTTGAGGGAAAGGCAAGAGAGTGGTACTACACTCAACCCGCAGCAACTGTATCCAACTGGGATACACTCAGAAGAGAGTTTTTGGAAAAGTTCTTTCCAGCTGAAGTTACTGATAAACTGAGGAAAGACATTTCCATGATTGTTCAGGATGAATCCGAGATGCTTTATAAGTACTGGGAGTGCTTCAATAATCTTCTGGAAGTATGCCCCCACCATATGATTGACAAGATAGTGTTACTCGGATATGTCACACAGGGCATGAGGCCCCAAGATAAGACCACATTGGAAAGTGCTAGCAATGGGTCTATGAAGAAGTACAAGACCACTGATGAGGCGTGGCAATTGATCAGTGATTTAGCTGAATCTACTAGGAATCACAGGCAGAAACAAAGCCGTTCAAAAGCCGTTACAGAAGTATCCTCTAGTAGAGAGACTGCTGCTCTAACTCAGAGTATCTGTGAAATGACTAACTTGCTGAAGCAAATGCAATTGAATCAACAACAAGTTCAGCAAGCTCAACCTTCTCCAGCCCAACAAAATCAACAGTTAGTCCCACAAAGAGTCTGTGGAATCTGTGCAGATTACAGCCATTATACTGATGAGTATCCGCAGCTCCAGCAGGAAGACAACACCGTGGCAGCCACTCACAACTTCTATGACTGCCCCAACCAAGGGTACAATCAAGGTGGCAATTACAACCATGGATGGCAGGACAATTCTAACCAGAATTGGAGGGACAACAATAACAGAGGAGGCAGAGATAATCAAGGATTTCAGAGGTGGAATAATAACAACAACAGGCAGCAAAATCAGAATCAGAATCTGAATCAAAATCAGCCTTACAGAGCACCTCACCTAAGGCAACCCCAAGGACCACAGAATACCCAAAATCAATTTACTTATCCTTCTTCATCTGCCAATGATGACTTACTACAATCTATTGAGCGGAGACACCAGACCATGGAAAACAACATTAATGCCACTCTAAATGGTCTGACTGCTACCCTGCAGGCTCTTGTCTCCCAGATTGGATCAATAACTAACTCTAATAATCAACCTTCGAGCTCCAGTGGAATCCCCTCTCAACCATTACCCAATCCCAAGGGTGGTATCAATGCTATCACCCTGAGGTCGAGAACCACACTGCAGGAGAGGAATCAGGAGGAGCCAAGCCCACCAGAACACACCTCAGCTGAAGAGGTAGTAAAAATAGAAGATGTTGAAGAAGAAGAGGACATACAGGACACGGCTGAAGAAGAAGAAGTGCAACCACAGGAGGAGACACCACTCCCATTCCATTTCTACATTGCAAGGAAGCCCAGAAAGCAGCTGGAACCTGATCCCAAAATGGTAGAGATATTCAAAAAGGTTGTGGTAATTGTTCCCCTTTTTGATGTCATTCAACAGGTACCTAAGTATGCAAAGTTTTTAAAAGATCTATGTATCTATAAAGACAAAATTAATGAATTAGAAACTATTCCCTTAGGAAGTTTCATATCTGCTTTAATGGGAGGTTTACCTGAAAAGTGTAGTGACCCAGGTCCTTGCATGGTTAATTGTACTATAGGTGGTGTAGTATTTTCTGATTGCATGTGGGATTTAGGAGCATGTGTAAGTATAATGCATTTGTCTATATATGATATTTTGAGGCTCCCTCCCTTAAAAAGTTCGGCAGTTCGTTTTGTGTTAGCAGATAAGAGCATTATTACAGTGGCTGGAGTTGCTGAAGACGTACTAATGGGCATTAAAGGACTCACGTTTCCCATTGATTTTTATATCTTGGAGATACCCCAAAATGCCTCAGATAAGCCATCGTCAATCCTACTTGGAAGACCATTCCTGAAGACCTCAAAGTTTAAATTAGATGCTTTCTCAGGAACATACTCTTTTGAAATAGATGGCCGAGTAGTGATCTTCAATCTGAATGGAGTTATGAAGCATCCTCCGGAGGATCATTCTATCCTCCAGTGTGACATTATAGATGAAACCGTGGCTGAAGTTCACCAGAAGGAATTTGAAGAGAAGCACACAGGACAAGGTCCAAGTGTGGGGACATTCTCAGAGGACAATGACAGTGCCTTACCACTGTTACCAGCTCCAGACAATCCAGAGCCTGAACATGATCAGAAGTTAGAATTAAAACCCCTTCCTCCACACCTCAAATATGCTTACCTTGAAGACGGGCAAAAGTTTCCGGTTATCATTGCAAGGGAGCTCACTTCCCAACAGGAAGAACAGCTACTTGGTGTGCTGAGGAGGCACAAGAAGGCAATTGGTTGGAGTTTGGCAAACATAGTAGGCATCAACCCTCAAATCTGTGAGCATAGAATATTTTTAGAAGAGGGAGCAAGACCTGTCCGTCAACCACAGAGAAGACTGAACCCCACTATCCTAGAGGTTGTCAAGAAGTAAGTGACCAGACTATTAGAGGCAGATATCATCTATCCCATCTCAGACAGTGAATGGGTGAGCCCAGTACAAGTAGTGCCAAAGAAATCTGGAGTCACTGCAGTGAAGAATGAGCATGGAGAGCTCCTGACAACCAGAGTTCAGAACGCCTGGAGGGTCTGCATTGACTACAAACGCCTCAACCAAGCAACCCGTAAGGATCACTATCCTCTTCCATTTATTGATCAAATGCTGGATCGCCTGTCAGGTAAATCGCATTATTGTTTCTTAGATGGTTACACAGGTTATTTCCAGATTCATATAGCTCTTGAGGATCAGGAAAAGACCACTTTTACATGTCTTTTTGGGACTTATGCTTACAAGAGAATGCCCTTTGGCTTGTGCAATGCACCAGCTACTTTCCAAAGGTGCATGATGAGTCTTTTTTCTGATCTTATTGAGGACTGTATGGAAGTCTTTATGGATGATTTTAGTGTATACGGCGATTCTTTTAGCCTTTGCTTAGATGGATTATCTAGAGTATTGGATAGATGTGTCAATACAAACCTTGTGCTAAATTTTGAAAAATGTCACTTTATGGTTAAACAAGGAATTGTACTAGGATATGTTGTGTCTAATATTGGCATTTCTGTAGACCCAGCAAAGGTGGATGTTATTTCTACTTTACCTTACCCCTATTCTGTGAGGGAGGTCCGTTCTTTCCTTGGCCATGCAGGTTTTTACAGGAGATTCATAAAGGACTTCAGTAAGGTAGCACTTCCCTTATCCAGATTACTGCAGAAAGACATTGAGTTCGAGTTCAGTGAAAATTGCAAACAAGCGTTTGATAAGCTGAAGACCGCACTGACTCAAGCCCCAATTGTGAGAGGACCAGACTGGAGCCAACCATTTGAGATTATGTGTGATGCTTCCAACCATGCAGTAGGAGTAGCACTGGCTCAGCGTGAAGGTAAGGACCCCTTTGTTATTGCTTATGCGTCTAAAACTTTAGATGCCGCTCAGTCTAATTATACTACTACTGAGAAAGAGCTTCTTGCTATTGTTTTCGCTCTGGATAAATTCCGAGCTTATTTACTTGGTACTAAGGTAATAGTGTATTCAGACCACGCAGCTCTAAAGTATCTATTATCTAAAAAGGAATCTAAACCAAGGCTTATACATTGGATACTGCTATTACAAGAATTTGATTTAGAAATTAAGGATAGGAGTGGTAACCAGAATTTAGTGGCAGACCACTTGAGTCGCCTTGAGCACATTACAAATGATCCCACTCCTATAGCTGATAATTTTCCATTTGATAACCTGCAAGCAATATCTGCGATAGTCCCTTGGTATGCACCTGTAGCTAATTATTTAGTTAGCCATACCTTTCCTCCAAACTTTTCTAAGCATCAAAGAGACAAGCTGAAAAGCGAGTCTAAATATTATATATGGGATGACCCATATTTATGGAGATGTGGCGCTGACCAGGTAATTAGACGGTGTGTGCCTCAATCAGAATTCCAGTCCATCTTAGAGGCCTGTCACTCATCTGAGAGTGGAGGACATTTTGGCCCTCAAAGAACTGCCAAAAAAATATTAGACTGTGGATTCTGGTGGCCTACTCTTTTTAGAGACGCCGCTGAATTTTGTAGATCCTGTTTCCCATGCCATAAATTTGGTAATATATCCAGGAGGGATGAGATGCCTCAGCAAATTATGCTTTTCTGTGAAATTTTTTATGTTTGGGGTATTGACTTCATGGGTCCATTTCCAAATTTTAATGGTTATTTTTATGTTTTGTTAGCTGTGGATTACGTTTCTATGTGGGTGGAAGCAATTCCTACCCGCACTGATGATACTAACACTGTTGTTTCCTTTGTGAGAAACCATATTATTTGTCACTTTGGATCACCACGAGCAATCGTGAGCGATCAAGGCACCCATTTTTGTAACAAGAGACTAACAGGATTGATGAAGAAGCATGAGATAATTCATAAAGTTGCAACAGCTTACCATCCCCAAACTAATGGGCAAGCCGAGGTGTCAAATAGAGAGATAAAGCGTATCTTGCAGAAGATAGTAAAGCCTCATAGAAGAGACTGGAGCACCAGGCTACAAGATGCACTCTTGGCGTACAGAACAGCATACAAAACACCCATTGGGATGAGTCCTTTCCACTAAGTTTATGGAAAAGCTTGTCATCTCCCTATTGAAATATAGCACAAAGCCTTTTGGGCAGTAAAGGAATGCAATATGGGAATTGAAGGAGCCGGAGCTAAAAGGAAGTTGCAACTGCAAGAACTGGAAAGCCTTCGCTTAGAAGCTTATGAGAATTCAAGACTATACAAGGAGAAGATGAAGGTTGTACATGATCAGCACATCAAGAGGAAAGAGTTCCAACCTGGGGACTCAGTCCTCCTTTACAAATCTCGACTGAGGCTCATGCCAGGCAAGTTGAGATCGAGATGGGAAGGTCCATACAGAGTAGAGAAGGCCGAACCGTACGGAGTTTATCACCTTAGCCATCCTTCGAGCTCTGAACTTATCAAAGTTAATGGACATCGCTTAAAGCTGTACCATGGCGAGAAGCGAAAGAGAGACAAGGAACTCGAGACTTTCCGCTTGGAAGAACCCCACATAGCCGAAGACTGAGCTAGTGGAGCGTCCAACTTACGGACGTTAAAGCAAAGTGCTAGGTGGGAGACAACCCACCATGGTATGATCGTTCTTTTCTTTATTTTTAGTTTCCTTATTCAATAACTCTTCTCTTTATTATTATATTTCGTGCATCTGCATTCACATGCTTTGGCTTTTGAAAAAAAAAAATTTCCACGCGACGCGACCGCCTCAGTGACGCGTCCGCGTCGCAAGGAGCTGGGGGAAAAATAAAAACGAACAGAGAGTCACGCGAGAGCGTGGCTGGAGGCGTGCCAATGGCACAAATCGTCCCACGCGATCGTGTCGCTGATGCAACCACGTCATATGGGAATAATGGCCTCCCACGCGACCGTGTGCCCCACGCGGCCGCGTGACAAGGATTTCGGCGTAATAATGGCGCACAGCTGAAAGTTGTGCTAGAGTGGTGCTGGACTGGCGCTGGACGCGCAATCCCCCTCACGCGACCGCGTGCCCCACGCGGCTGCGTCGTACCCCATAAACTGCCCACTCACGCGATCGCATGCCCCATGCGATCGCGTCACCTAAAATTTGGCATTTAATGATTTTGAACAGAGAGTTTTGCGAGTGCGAGGCAACCCTCGCGCCAGTGGCACAAACTGGGTCACACGACCGCGTCCTCACCTTAAGCGCAAGTCGCGCGACCGCATGCCCCATGCGATCGCGTCGCTTGCGCCGCACAGCTCAACCTAATTTTGCCAATTATCATATCTTTTTCTTCTCCAAATCCTAATTTTTCTTTTCCCTCCTTATTTCTTCCTCCTCCCTTCTTCCTTCTATCTCACCTTTCACTCTCTCTCCCTCACCTCCATTAACAAGGTTTTATTTTCTTCTTCCCTCTTTCCTTTTCTCTCATTCTTCTTATTTTATATGTTATTTTCTTTTCTTTTTCTTTTCATTATTCATATTTTCTTTCTTCTTCTTTCCTTTTTACATGGTGTTAGAATTTTATTTGAGTCATTATTCTTCATTATATGCTTGTGGATTGTTGCAAATTGTTTGGCAATTATATATTATTTTCTTTAAAGGGTTGCTTGCATGTTCACTTTAATACTTTCTATACCTTATTTACCATGCATGCTACGTGTTTGTGAAAAAGCCCATATGGCATTATGCACTTCTCTATGTTATTCTACTATTCAATGCTTGCTTTTCACGAATTCCCTTTACTATTATATTAATTGAATTTAATTGTCAATACAAACGTGATGGTTTGTTACAAAGTACTGCTTGGTCTATTCTACTCATGCCCTTTTCCAGCATGCCAACAAACACCTTGCATTCACTTGTCATCATATGCACTAACTATTTTCCATTCATGATCTTTCACATGTACTCATGAGCATGTGTTAACATCATTTACCTTTTAATGTGCATTTATAACCATCCTTTTTTCATTCTCTTCATTGCTATTTATCTCTTTGAATTCAATTTACTCTCTCTTCCCTTTTCAGGATGGCCACCAAGAAAGGAAAAGAGAAAGCTACTCCCAAACAACCAGCAAGAAGAGGAACAAAAAGAGCATTAGTGGCAGAATCCTCTTCCATTGCAGTCAAGCCCTCAACAAAGAAGATTAAGAGGATAATAAAGGTTGATAATAAAGAAAGAGCCTTTCCAGCAAAGGACACTGCGCGATTCTCCAATCGCTACTGTGAGCAGATGTTCCCCATTCTAGCAGAAAGAAATTACAACAACGAATACCTTCTTCTCCTCCCGCCCCATATTGCTACCTTTGTTGAGCCACAAATTGCCCGAAGACAATGGGATTTCCTACAGAGACTGCCAAGGCAGGTCAATCTTTCTTGGGTAGTCGAGTTCTACTCCAACTTCCACCTGCCAACTCTGCAGTCTGTCTTTGTTCGTCAGAAGCAAGTCCCCAATACAGAAGAGGCCATTCAAAGAGCTCTAAGTCTTTCCCCTATTCCAGAAGGATTGGACGCCTTTCAAGAAGCCACACTCAAGCGCCAGCTGTACCAATTTGATTGGGACCCTGTTCTCAGAGTTATCGCACTACCTGGCAGCCGATGGATCTACGGATACCATCGTACCCGCCCTAAGGGTATATTGGCTTCAGCACTTACCTTGGAGGCTCGCGTATGGGCACAGATCATGTCCCATTACGTCTTCCCGAGCACTCACGAGTCCTCCTTCACTGCAGACATGGCCGTTCTACTTTGGTGCATCCTTACAGACCAGCCTTTGAATTTACCAAGACATATCCGGAATGCCATGGGACACGTACAAATTGCGGGCAACTTACCTTTTCCCACCTTGGTCTCAGATCTTGTCTCAGTAGCCAGAGTCTCCTACAGAGCTGGAGACACCAAAGCCATGCTTCCACGGGACGATCAGTATGTCCCCAATGGGATGTACCTTAGACTTCCAGCAGCCACTACGAGCCTTCCCACTGCTCCGGTTGAAGATATCCCTTCTTCAACACCACAAGCACCTACAACAGATGAACTGCTCCAGCAGATAATCAAAATATTGGATCGGCAAGAACAGAAAGCGAAGTTAAGAGAGCGCCGTAACGAGCGCCGATTCAAACACCTCAAGGAGCTACTCAAGGGACATTCCAAGGACTCAGACACCCCGGACTCCACTTCTTTTACCAGCACAGGGAGCCATGATGGTCCCAACTGTGGAGATACTGCAACCAGCCCACCCCTGTTCCTGACAGATGGCACCGAAGACGGTGCAAATCCTTAAGTGTGGGGAGGTCAGTCAGTACCTGACTTCCGGAGGTAATTTCTTTTCTGTACACCAATAAATTAGGATATTTAGTTAGATTTTTCTTTTATAGAATAGGATAAATTGCATAGTAATAGGTTAGTTGCATGCATGTTCTGCTTGATTGAAAAGACAATAAGTTTCTTCTAAGACTCTATCTTTGGAACAAAATTTCACTAATTTTAATTAAAAAAAAAATTTTAGGTTAAAATTGCTTGAAGTTGTATTTGGAACATGATTATTTTTGAGCTAAAGAACACACAACCTGTGAGATTTGAGCCTTTATGAATGGTTACATTATTTAACCATAATTATTTTATTCTTGTGTGTTTACTTCTCTATGATTGTAATCTATATTTTGTTTCATCTTATATGTCCAATGTTTATTATATTTATATGCTTGCATATGATTGAGGCCATTATTTGTTTAGCTTACTTATCCAAATTAAGCCTACCCTTTTAATTACCTTTGTTAACCACTTTGAGCCTTTAAATTCCATTTGTTCTATATTTTACCACATTACTAGCCTTAAGCGGAAAAATAATTATACATCCCAATTTGAATCTTTGGTTAGCTTAAGATAGAAAGGTGTGTATTATTTAAGTATGGGAATTTGTGGGAACAAAAGAATAATAAAGGAATGAGGATAATATACTGGGAATTTGGATACCTACTCATGTGAAACTATAAGAACCAAAAATCTATGTGCATTGATAAGCTATGTTTATTCTTATGTTTCTATGTTAAAAAAAATCTAAAAATATCTAATACATAAATAAGGGGACAAAATTACCCCAATTTAAGAATTCAAAAGTCAATGCATGTATGATAAAAATTATAATAAGAGTTGAAACATGAGTATGGAAAGTGAAAGGAAACTTCTGGGTAGCTAGGTGAGAATTCTAAAGTTATATAGAGTATGTTTATAGGTTATGTTAAAGCTTGGGTTAATTAAAGATTCAAATTATAAGCTTACTTAGCCATATATGCATCCTTACCCTTACCTTGGCCCCGTTACAACCTTGAAAAGACCTCATGATGTTTGCATTGGTATGTTAAATGTTGTTGATTGGTTAGGAGAAGAACAAAAATTAGAAAGCATGATTAGAGAAGGATAGAGTGATTACCCTATACACTAGAGAGACTAGAGTGTACATAAACCGTTAGTGAGGGTTCCATGCTTGAATTTCTATGTTCTCTGCTTTCATGAGCTATCTTCTTGCATTTTTACCTGCTCTTACTTTATGAGGATTGAATTAGTGAAATTTGAATTATAATTGTTTTGAAGAACTTATTTACTATTGATCAAATGGACAAGAATCATGTAGTTGCATTCATATATATAGTTGGCATTGCATTGCATTTCATAGGTTTTACATGTTCGTACTCATTTATTTTATCTCCTTCAATTAAGCATGAGGACATGCTAATGTTTAAGTGTGGGGAGGTTGATAAACCACTATTTCATGGTTTATATTGTGTTTTATTTGTGTGGTTTTATCATGATCTTTGCCCACTTATTCATTAAATAAGCATGCATTTATATTTCCTTCCTAAAGATGTTTTATGGTTGAAAACTTGCTTCCTAGAGACTTTTAATTATGTATTTTATTTCTCCCTTATTCCATTCGATGCCGTGATCTATGTGTTAAGTGTTTCAGGCTTTATAGGGCATGAATGAGTTGGAGATTAGAAGGGAAGCCTGCAAAAATGGAAGGAACACAAGAAATTGAGGAGATGACCAGCGAGAAGCGACGCGGCCGCATGGATGACGCGACCGCGCGGAAGAGAGCAATTTGCAGCAACGCGGCCGCGTGGACGACGCGTCCGCGTGGCAAAGCAGAAACGCGAATGATGCGTCTGCATGAGCGACGCGATTGCGTGACGTGCGTGATCTGCATAATCTGCAGAATTCGCTGGGGGTGATTTTGGGCCCTATTTTGACCCAGTTTTCGGCCCAGAACAGCAGACTAGAGTCAGAGAACATGCAAAAACCAGGGACAACATTCATTCCGCATAGTTTTAGTTTTTAGATCTAGTTTTACTCCTCCTCTAGGTTTTCTCTCTACACATTCATAGTTTTTAGGATAGGTTATTTTCATTGTTTTTGCATTGGGATATTGAGAAGAGTTATTTGCCTCATCAAGACTTCGACATTCTAGTTCGTTCTCTTCACTTGTCTCTTACTCTTCCATATTCCTTAATTTTATTTGATTTTATGATTGGATTATTTTAGCTTTTATTAATATAAGAATTACTTTTGCTTTTAATTAATCTCTTCATCATTACTTATCATGTCTTTCTTTAATTCCTACGTTGATGTTATGAATTTTACATTTACAATGAGTGAGTAGTTCCCTAACTTGATGGGGAGTTGATTGAAAGGAACCCTTGAGCGGGATGTTCAAGAGAAAGGTTGTAATTGAGTTTATTGTTGGCTTGCTCTCTAGTTCCTAACACCAATCCTCCCAAGAGTGGATTGGAAATTGTGGATAGAACAACATTCCAACTTGTTTGACCTTCCCTTACTTAGTAAAGGATAACTAAACGTAATAATTCTCAATTGTCAATTAATCTTGAGAGTATTCCATCAAGAATAGGGCTTCCATGTAATCAACTCCCAGTCAAGGTTTTTATTTAAATTTATATAAATTCTCCAATTTAATTTTTTGCTATTCAATCAAACATTTTTGAAAACATTCTAATTAATAAAATAGCACCCTTTCCTGCAACTTGTTGGGAGACGACCTGGGACTCATACTCCCAGTATTTTAATTTTATTTTCTGTGACACCCTTCTAAATTGATAAGGCGGATTTTTTGGCGAGTTAAGAACTATACTTACAACGTATATATTTTAACAATTTTTAATTCGCTAATTTCTGCCCGCGTCAGATACCTTCTTCCGTTTGTTGGAGTTGACTAAATAAGATGAATTAATCAATGTATGACTATGATAGATAGCCTATGATCTCAATTCTTGCCATGAATGTCTCTGTCTTTATTACTTGCTTTCTCTTATTTACTTGCTTGATTTACTCTTCTTGTCATTTAAATTCTTGCCCCTTTATATTTTATTGTCCCTATATAAATCAAAACCCCTTGTCTCCTCATAGCCAATAATTGACCACTTCATTGCAATTCCTTGTGAGACGACCTGGAGTCCAAATACTCCGGTTAATTCTTATTTTGGGTTTGTTCTTTGTGACAACCTAAAATTTAATTTGATTTGAGGATTAACTATTGGTTTGGACTATACTAACAACGGGATTATTTTGTGGAATTCCGAACCGGTATAAATCCTTATCATCAGAGGACGAGCAAACCTTTTAAGTTTGGTGTGGTAAAAGCATTGCTTTTTATTTTTCCATAACCATTAATGGCACCTAAGGCTAGAGAAACCTCAAGAAAGTGGAAAGGGAAGGCAATTTCTTCCACCTCTGAGTCATGGGAGATGGAAAGATTCATCTCAAAGGTCCATCAAGACCACTTCTATGAAGTTGTGGCCAAGAAGAAGGTGATCCCTGAGGTTCCTTTCAATCTCAAAAGGAGTGAGTATCCGGAGATCCAACATGAGATAAGAAGATGAAGATGGGAAGTTCTCTCCAATCCTATTCAACAAGCCAGAATCTTAATGGTTCAAGAGTTTTATGCAAATGCATGGATCACTAAGAACCATGATCAAAGTATGAACCCGAATCCGAAGAATTGGCTTACAATGGTTCGGGGGAAATACTTAGATTTCAGTCCAGAAAATGTAAGGTTGGCGTTCAACTTGCCAATGATGCAAGAAAACGCACGCCCCTACACTAGAAGTGTCAACTTTGATCAAAGGTTGGACCAAGTCCTCATGGACATATGTGTGGAAGGAGCTCAATGGAAAATTGACTCAAGAGGCAAGCCGGTTCAACTAAGAAGGCTTGACCTCATGCCAGCGGCTAGAGGATGGTTAGAGTTCATCTAACGTTCAATCATTCCCACTAGCAACCGGTCTGAATTTACTATAGACCGGGCTATCATGATCCATAGCATCATGATTGGGAAGGAAGTGGAAGTTCATGAGATTATACCTCAAGAACTCTACAAGGTGGCTGACAAGTCTTCCACTTTGGCAATGTTAGCCTTTCCTCACCTCATTTGTCACCTCTGCAATTCGGCTGGGATTGTCATAGAGGGAGACATCCTCATTGAAGAGGACAAGCCCATCACTAAGAAAAGGATGGAGCAAACAAGAGAGCCAAGAGTATTTTCCTCATCATGAAATCCCTGAGATGCTTCAAGGGATGCACTTTCCTCCACAAAATTATCGGGAGCAAATTAACACCTCCCTAGGAGAATTAAGTTCCAACATGGGACAACTAAAGGTGGAGCACCAAGAGCATTCCATCCTCCTCCATGAAATTAGAGAATATCAAAGAGTCATGAAGGAGGAGCAACAAAGGCAAGGAAGAGACATAGAGGAGCTCAAGCGTTCCATTGGATCTTCAAGAGGAAGAACTAGCCGCCATCACTAAGGTGGACCCATTCCTTAATCTCCTTGCTCTTATTTTTCTGTTTTTCGAAAATTATGCTTTATGTTTTATTTATGTTTGTGTCTTATTACATGATCACTAGTGTCTATGTCTTAAAGCTATGAATGTCCTATGAATCCATCACCTTTCTTAAATGAAAAATGTGTTAATCACAAAAGAACAAGAAGTACATGATTTCGAATTCATCCTTGAAATTAGTTTAATTATTTTGATGTGGTGACAATACTTTTTGTTTTCTGAATAAATGCTTGAACAGTACATATTTTTGAATTTGTTGTTTATAAATGTTAAAATTGTTGGCTCTTGAAAGAATAATGAAAAAGGAGAAATGTTATTGATAATATGAAAAATCATAAAATTGATTCTTGAAGCAAGAAAAAGCAGTGAAAAACAAGGCTTGCGAAAAAAAATGGCGAAAATAAAAGAAAAAAAAGAAAGAAAAAGAAAAAGCAAGCAGAAAAAGCCAAGAGCTCTTTAAACCAAAAGGTAAGAGCAAAAAGCCAGTAACCCTTTAAACCAAAACGCAAGGGTAAAAAGGATCCAATGCTTTGAGCATTAATGGATAGGAAGGCCCAAAGGAATAAAATCCTGACCTAAGTGGCTAAACCAAGCTGTCCCTAACCATGTGCTTGTGGTGTGAAGGTGTCAAGTGAAAAGCTTGAGACTGAGCGGTTAAAGTCGTGATCCAAAGCAAAAAGAGTGTGCTTAAGAACCCTGGACACCTTTAATTGGGGACTCTAGCAAAGCTGAGTCACAATCTGAAAAGGTTCACCCAGTTATGTGTTTGTGGCATTTATGTATCCGGTGGTAATACTGGAAAATAAAGTGCTTATGGCCACGGCCAAGACTCGTAAAGTAGCTGTGTTCAAGAATCAACATACTAAACTAGGAGAATCAATAACACTATCTAAATTCTGAGTTCCTATAGATGCCAATCATTCTGAACTTCAAAGGATAAAGTGAAATGCCAAAACTATTCAGAGGCAAAAAGCTACTAGTCCCGCTCATCTAATTGGAGCTAAGTTTCATTGATATTTTGGAATTTATAGTATATCCTCTTCTTTTTATCCTATTTTATTTTCAGTTGCTTGGGGACAAGCAACAATTTAAGTTTGGTGTTGTGATGAGCGGATAATTTATACGCTTTTTGGCATTATTTTTAGGTAGTTTTTAGTATAATTTAGTTAGTTTTTACTATGTTTTTATTAGTTTTTATGCAAAATTTATATTTCTGGACTTTACTATGAGTTTGTGTGTTTTTCTGTGATTTCAGGTATTTTCTGGCTGAAATTGAGGGACCTGATAAAAAATCTGATTCAGAACCTGAAAAAGGAATGCAGATGCTGTTGGATTCTGACCTCCCTGCACTCGAAATGGATTTTCTAGAGCTACAGAAACCCAATTGGCGCGCTCTCAATTGCGTTGGAAAGTAGACATCCTGGGCTTTTCAGAAATATATAATAGTCCATACTTTGCCCGAGTTTTGATGACGCAAACTGGCGTTCAAACGCAAACTTTTGCCCTATTCTGAAGTTAAACGCCAGAAACAGGTTACAAACCAGAGTTAAACGCCACAAACAGGTTGTAACCTGGCGTTTAACTCCAAGAGAAGTTTCTACATGTGCAAAGCTCAATGCTCAGCCCAAGCACACACCAAGTAGGCCTGGAAGTGGATTTCTGCATCATTTACTTATTTTCTGTAACCCTAGCTACTAGTTTAGTATAAAAACTACTTTTAGTGATTTATTTCACATCTTCAGATCATTTTTGAGACTATCTTTGTATCACTTTTGATCTCTTGATCACGTTTAGGGGGCTGGCCATTCGGCCATGCCTGGACCATTATCACTTATGTATTTTCAACGGTGGAGTTTCTACACCCCATAGATTAAGGTGTGGAGCTCTGCTGTTCCTCATGAATTAATGCGAAGTACTATTGTTTTTCTATTCAATTCAAGCTTATTCTTATTCCAAGATATTCACTCGCACTTCAACCTGATGAATGTGATAATCCGTGACACTCATCATCATTCTCACCTATGAACGCGTGCCTGACAACCACTTCCGTTCTATCTGCAATAGCTTGAGCGTGTATCTCTTAGCCTCCATTCCGAAAGATCGAAGTCTTCGTGGTATAAGCTAGAATCAATTGGCAGCATTCTTGAGATCCGAAAAGTATAAACCTTGTCTGTGGTATTCCAAGTAGGATCTGGGATGGGATGACTGTGACGAGCTTCAAACTCGCGAGTGTTGGGCGTAGTGACAGACGCAAAAGGATTAATGGATCCTATTCCAGCATGAGTGAGAACCGACAGATGATTAGCCGTGCGGTGACAGTGCATTTGGACCATTTTCACTGAGAGGACGGACGGTAGCCATTGACAACGGTGATCCCCCAGCATACAGCTTGCCATGGAAAGGAGTACGAATGATTGAATGAAGACAGTAGGAAAGTAGAGATTCAGAAGGAGCAAAGTATCTCCATACGTTTATATGAAATTTTCACTAATGAATTACATAAGTATTTCTATCTTATTTTATATTTTATTTATATTTTAATTATCAAAACTGCATAACCATTTGAAATCTGCCTGACTAAGATTTACAAGGATGACCATAGCTTGCTTCAAGCTGACAATCTCCGTGGGATCGACCCTTACTCACGTAAGGTTTATTACTTGGACGACCCAGTGCACTTGCTGGTTAGTTGTTCGGAGTTGTGAAAAAAGTTGAGATTACATTCTTGCGTACCAAGTTTTTGGCGCCGTTTTAGAGATCACAATTTCGTGCACCAGCTGGCTAGGGAGGTTGGAGCTCAAGAGCTTATCATCTTCAGCGATTCACAAGTAGTCACTTCACAAATAGCAGGGAGCTACCAAGCGAAGGATCCTACCATGAAAAAGTACTTGGAAAAAACCAGGGAACAGCTCGGACAACTCGGGGAATATGAGGTCCGCCACATACCCCGAGAACAGAACGTCCGAGCTTATGCACTCTCAAAACTAGCCAGCACCAAACTAGGGGGCAACAATAGAAGCCTCATCCAGGAAATGCTGCAGAACCCGTCAATCTCAGAAGAATAAAAAGTCCTAGCCATAACAGGTCTGGATCAAGGATGGATGACTCCCATAATTAACTACCTCAAAACAGAAACACTTCCTATAGATGAAAAGAAGGCAAAGAGGTTAAAACGGGAGGCACAATACTACACTATCATAAACAATACTCTATACAAAAGAGGGATTTCAATACCATTGTTAAAATGTGTGCCGACTTCCAACACAAAGGAAGTTTTAGAAGAAGTACACAGTGGCATCTGTGGCAATCATCTCAGAGCGCAGGCACTTACCAAAAAAGTACTCCGGGCAGGATTTTATTGGCCAACTCTACAAAAGGAAGCCACAGAGTTCGTAAAGACATGTCCACCATGTCAGAAACATCCCAACTTTCACATCATCCCGCCAGAGGAACTCATCAGCGTAACATCACCTTGGCCATTCGCAAAATGGAGAGTCGACCTTCTCGGACCTTTCCCTTAGGGATCGGGACAAGTTAAATTCCTCATAGTAGGGGTAGACTATTTCACAAAGTGGATCGAGGCAGAACCCCTAGCTAACACCACTGCTCAAAAAAGTCGAAAATTCCTATATAGAAACATTGTCGCAAGGTTTGGGGTTCCATACTCCATCACCACGTACAATGGCACTCAATTTACAGATACAGGCTTCAGAAAATTGGTGGCCGATCTGAACATAAAATACCAATTTACATCCGTAGAACACCCCCAGGCCAACGAACAAGCAGAAGCTGCTAACAAAGTCATATTGGTTGGGCTAAAATGGAGATTACAGGACACAAAGGGAGCCTGGGCTGAAGATCTCCCACAAGTCCTATGGGCAAATCGAACAACGCCACATTCCACCACAAAGGAATCACCCTTCCGATTAGTTTACAGAATGGAGGCAATGATTCTAGTGGAGATCGAAGAAGGCTCGCCCAGAGTGATCCACTATAATGAAGAAGCCAACTCCCAACTTTAAAGGGAAGAACTCGACCTACTTCCAGAAATTCAAGAAAGAGCTCGAATTAGAGAAGAGACATTAAAACGTCGAATGGCTTCGAGATACAATCAAAAGGTAGTGCCGCAAGGTTTTGCTGAGAACGACCTCATCCTAATCCGAAATCATATCGGAACAACTTGACTTGGAGAAGGAAAGCTGGCAGCAAATTGGAAAGGACCCTACTGAGTCATAGAAGTACTTGGAAAGGACTACTACAGACTGTCCGAACTCGAAGGGCGAGAGCTTCCTAGGTCATGGCACGCCTGCAACTTAAGAAGGTACTATAGTTCGAGGTGATAAAGGATATTAGGATAAGGCGCACTCTTTTTCCTGAAAAGGTTTTTTAATGAGGTGCCAAGCCAAGACCTACAAATTTCCTGACTTAGAGGGATAAAACTCCCACATGTATATATCTGCATTTTCTTTTGAATAAAATTGCTTAGATCTTCTACAAATTCTCAAGACGCATTAATCTGAAATACTAAAAATTCATCGTCCGATTATAAAGCTACAGATCGGCAGAAAGTGAAAATCAAATTCACTGCACGATCGCGATAAAGACCAACAAAGATGAAGATCAAATTCATCAAAAGGTCGACCAAACGGGGATTAAACCCAATTTCTACAAAATCGGCAAAGATGAAAATAGAATAATGCAAGAAGTTATCGAAAGTGATCCATAGAAAGGACTTGACGAGGTCTTAATAAAATGGATTGCTAAAAAATAACTTAAAGACCGGCCGATGAAAAGAAGTCGGACCGATCGACCACAATAACCAAAGTTATAAAAATTAAATCCCTAGAAAGAGGTCTGGCCAGCCCTATAAAAGAGGATTACTAAAAATAACTTAGAAGGGCCCGACATGATGAAGTCGGCCCAGAACAATAAAGTTATAAAAGTAATCCCTGAAAGAGACCTGAACAAGGTCCAAAAAAGAGGATCACTAAAATAACTTCGAAGGGCCCGACATGATGAAGTCGCCCAGAACATAAAAGTTATAAAAGTAATCCCTGAAAGAGACCTAAACAAGGTCCAAAAAAGAGGATTACTAAAATAACTTAGAAGGGCCCGACATGATGAAGTCAGCCCAGACCATAAAGTTATAAAAGTAATCCCTGAAAGAGACATGAACAAAGTCCAAAAAAGAGGATTACTAAAATAACTTCGAAAGGCCCGACATGATGAAGTCAGCCTAGAACATAAAATTATAAAGTAATCCCTAAAAGAGACCTGACAAAGGTCTAAAAAGAGGATTACTAGAAATAACTTAGCAGAGACCGACATGATGAAATCGGACTCCCACAAACGTCATAAAAAGTAATCCTTAAAAGAGACCTAACAAAGGTCCTAACAAAATGCATTACTAGAAATAACTTCAGACCGAAGTAAGGAAGTCGACATACAAGTTGGACCCAAACATCCACAACCTCAAAAGAATCAAGCCACAAGTATGAAAATACAAAGGCAGTCACAAGAGGTCGGACAACAAGGCTCCAATAAAACCTAAAAAGGTACTAGACAGATGCAAGACAAACATGTTATGCAAAGCACAAAGTTATAATAATAACAAACTCAAGAGGCTACCAAAATTCAGCCCCAAGAGCTTGGGAAACTACTTTGTTTTTCAAAATAAAGTTGCTAAAAAAGCAACTAAAAGAGTGTCAAAGAGTCAGAGCCAACTACAAAATATAAAAAGTTCAAAACCCACAAGCCGGGCTATATACACAAACATCCAGAATAATCATTGAGGATTTGAAGACTTCTCAGCTGCATCAGCACGAGGTGAAGGGGGGCGAGTCTGAATAGGCACCGTATCCACTGTCCCATCGTCCCGGTTCAAGATCTGGCAATCAGGATCCGACTCGGGATGACCAACCTCAGCTGAAAGAGTTGAAGAAGTCGGCGCAACAGAAGCTTTGACGGCAGGCACAAGAGGAGGTTCGACATCATCATCATCAGGATCATCAGGGACAATCTTACCGTCCCTCACAATGTTGTCCAAGCTGAAGAGAGTAAGGTCGAGCTCAGGTGCAAGAACCCGAACCTGCTCCTTCAGGTTCTCATAAGCAGCATTTACGCTGCCCACAAGGTGACCCTGGAGCTCGGCATAATCAGCTTGGGCAGACTCCAAATCATCCCTCAGACGCATCATTTCCCTATAAGTCGTGACATAACTCTCCTTGTGCCTTAACGCCGTGTCTTCAGCCAACTTCACAGAAGCCGCCAAGGCAACAGAGCTATTCTTTTCATCCTCCAATTCCTCCTCCAACTTGGTCACCTTCACCTCGAGCTCCTCCTTTAAACCCTTAATCCGGTCAAACTCTGATTTGGCCTCCTCCATAAAGGCCTCGTTGTATGGATAGGAAGATCTTGGGCAGTTCGATGCAGAGCCGCCCCCATATGTGCCATCTTGATGCTACTTCGAGTTATGAAATCCAAGTGACGAAGGAGAGAAACATCGTCCATAGGAAGGGCACCATAGGGACCAATCTGCTGGTCCACAAACCCAATGGCATCAAAATCAGGAGCGTCTAGGTTGAAGGGCTCAACAGTCCAAGGTCTTTTTGAAGGAGTGATAAACCAGTAATTTATGGTTTATCTTGTGCTCAATTGAGTAGTTTTTATCTACTCTTTACCCACTTATTCATACTATTTGCATGGTTTTACATTTTCCTTCCTAATTATGTGCTTTAATTGAAAACATGTTTCTTTGGACTTATCTTTGCTAATATTAATCCTCTCTTGTTACCATTAGATGTCTTGATATGTGTGTTAAGTGCTTTCATAGATTACAGGGCAGGAATGGCTCAGAGGATGGAAAGGAAGGATGCAAAAGTGGAAGGAATACAAGAAGTTGAAGGAACTGCAAAGCTGTCAGCCTGACCCTCTCAAACTCAAACGGCTGTAACTTTAGCTACAGAGATCCAAAAGACGCGGTTCCAGTTGCGTTGGAAAGCTAACGTCTGGAGCTTCGATTTGATATATAATATGCCATAGTTCCCCTGATGCTAGGTGACGCGACTGCGTGCTCCATGCGGCCGCGTCGCAGTGACGAAAAACCAGCATGGCAGATTTCTCCTCCAGCGACTTCTGGGCTGTTTCCGACCCAGTTTGCGGCCCAGAAAACACAGATTAGAGGCTATAAAGTGGGGGAATGCATCCATTCAAATCAAGCTTTCATATTCACAATTTTAGGAGTAGATGTAGTTTTTAGAGAGAGAGGTTCTCTCCTCTCTCTTAGGATTAGGATTTAGGATTTCTCTTAGTTTTAGGAGTGCCTCTAAATCCCAGGTTCAATGTTCTTTTACTTTATATTTATCTCTTATTTTTAGATACTTTAATGCTTATATTAGTTATGTTGCCTATTTGGCTTATGCTACATTCATGTTATGGTTTTCTTTGAATTAATATTATTTGAGGTATTTCAGTTATTATTGCTTTCTTTTATTTACACGATTATTGCTTCCCATCTGAAGGCATTTTTATTCCAGTAGATTTACTTTTTCCCTTTTGGTTTTGGTTAAGAAATCAGTAACTCAGGGGTTATCCAATTTAACAGCATAATTGATAATTGTTATCTTGCCAATTGAATTGAACTTCAATAATCCCAATCTTTTCTTTGGAAATAAATAGGATTCGAAGATCAAACCAATTTGTCCCTTGACCTTCCTTTGCTTTAGTAAGGGTTAACAAAGTGGAATTAAGATTCAACTTTCATCATCATTGATAAGGATAATTAAGACTGGACTTCCAATTTTCATACCTTGCCAAGAGTTTATTTTTATTATTATTATTTTATCTTTCATGTCATTCAACTAACTTTTTACCTTAATCCAAAACCCCAAAACACACTTTTTCATAACCAATAATAAGAACACCTCCCTGCAATTCCTTGAGAAGACGACCCGAGGTTTAAATACTCGGTTATCAATTTCAAAGGGGTTTGTTACTTGTGACAACCAAAACGTTTGTATGAAAGGACTTTTGAAGGTTTAGAAACTATACTTGCAACGAGGATTTATCCGCAAATTTCTAGACCACGCAAAAGTTCTCTCATCAAAATGGCGCCGTTGCCGGGGAATTGCAAACGTGTACCTTATTATTGGTTATTGTAAATATCTTTCTTTTGCTTGTTTATTTGTTTTTATTTTTATTTTTATTTTTTTTTGCTTTTTCTTAAATTAAGAGGTTATTGGTTTTTATTTTAAAATTTTTTATTTTATCTTATCTTATTTCAAAAATCAAATTTCAAAATTCAAATTTAAAAATTTTCAAAATTCAAAATTAAAAATTTTCAAATTTCAAATTTCAAAAATTCAAAATTTAAATAACCTTTTAATTTAAATATTGTTTTTATTTTTATTTTTAATTTTTATTTGCTACTATGAACTCTCACCCCTTTGGCTATGAGTCTAGTTACAATGATGTTGCAGGAAGAAGAAATTACAATGAGAACAGGCATCAAGGTTGGAACAATCAAAGATGGGAGGAGCCATAAGGATTTGATCAACTCTCATGGCAACAACCACCTCCAATGAACTATCAACAACCACCACCATATGCTTATAAACCCTCTCCTCAACACAACTTTGAACCACCACACTCACAAGCCAACTATCACCATTCACCTCCATATGACCCTAACCCGTATCCACCATACCAACCACCTTATGAGCCAAATGAACCATACACAGAACCACCACCTTTCCAACACAACTACTCTCATGAACCACCACCTCCATATTCACCATCTCCATATCATTATCAAGATGAACCACCTTCCTATTATGAATCCTCTCTCCCAACCAATGAATCCTCATATCCACCCCAACCTCCAATGGATAACAGACTTCGTGTTATTCCTCAAAGGCAAGAAAGGATGAATGAGAGTGTGCAAAATTTTGCAGCCACCTTCGGCGAGTTAGTGAATAAAATAGCTTCCCAATATCTGAACACTCAAGGAACTCCCATGGCTACATGTGGAGAATCAAAAGAAGAGCAAAGCATGAAGGAGACACTAGAAACTTCGGTGGACAATGAGCAACATGGCTTTGTATTGGAACAAGTGGAGGAAGCCATAATAGTTGCAGAGGAAGAAGTGGTTGCAGACTTAGGAGATGCTGAACCTCCATGGGAAAGTCAAGACATAGAACCTCCTTCCAAGACGGTTGCATTTGATGTTGAGGAGGGTGTACAGCCTCCAAGGCATATCACAGTTGAAGACTTGGAAGAGGTTGATCAAGAGATGGAGATTCAAGAAAAAGAAGCACAACCTCCCATGCCCTTGGAAAGCAATGCAGAGGAGATTGAATTGGAAGAAAGCTACCAAGAGGAAGAGGTTGAAATTAAAGAAGCTTGCAAAGAGGTGGTAATTATCAGAGAAGAGCACAAGGGAGTGGAGCTTGCAATTTCATTAAAAATACCTCCCCCTAAGTTGCCATCATCCTTTACAACATTCAAGTGGGTAAAATTCATATCCCTTAGCTTTCTAATTCCACTTGAATATGGGCTACTGGAGACGGATGGTCAACTTAGAGCTCTTTGTAACATTAAGAGTAAGAGGAAGATGGCCAGTGGTAAGAATTGTCCTGCAAGGTTCATCATGGTTGGAAGCTTTAAGTTTAAACGCAAAGGTTGGTGTAAAGCTCAACTGAATGGGTCTAGGAAGCTGTTTGGTAGCTGCAGTGAGAATTCAAATTACTTATCACCCAGTTGGAAGAATATAGATCCCGACAAGGATGGGTGTAAAAGCAAGATTTGGGATCCTGAAATCTGCTCTGACACTTGTTACCCCGGGTGCCTAAGAATCTGTTTGAAGCTTCTTAAGGGCTTTACATGCTTAGTTTGGGACCCCGGAGGCTACTGGAGATGCAAACATTGGTGGAGATTTCTGGATGAGTTCAAGCACAAGCCACCATAACAGGGAGCTCACCAAATGTCCAACTTAATGACTTTAACTAAAAGTGCTAGGTGGGAGACAACCCACCATGGTATGATCGTTCCTTTTTCAATTTTAATTTTATTTAGTTTTGTTTGTTTTTGAATTTTATTTTATTTTATTGAACCTGGAATCATGCATAGCATTCACATTAAGCATTGCATTCTGCATTTTACAAAAAAAAAAAAAAGGATTTTCGCACGCGACGCGATAGCGTCGCCGACGCGTCCGCGTCGTATGTGCGTTCGGAAGAAAATGAGGTTGAACAGAGAGACACGCGAAAGCGTGGCTGGAAGCGCGCTAATGGCACAAATTGATCCACGCGACCGCGTCGCTGATGCGGCCGCGTCATTTGTAAAATAGCTTCCCCACGCGTCCGCGTCACTCACGCGACCGCGTGGCCCTGTAAATCGACATAACAAGGGTGTATGGCTGAAAGTTGAGCTGGAATTGGGCTGGACCCGTGCTAGCAGCACAAGCCCTGCTACGCGAACGCGTCACCTACGCGTCTGCATCATATTGGAAATAAGGCCACCCGCGCGATCGCGTCGACCACGCGACCGCGTCACCCTGGATTTTGCAATACCAAGTTTCGAACAGAGAGTTGTACGACTGCAAGGCTGCACTCGCGCCACTAGCACAAATCAAGTCACGCGATCGCGTGCCCCACGCGTCCGCGTCGCCTGACCTTATTGCGCACCACGCGACCGCGTCGCCAGCGTCACACAACCTATCCAGATTAGTGCCAATTTTCTTATCTTTTCTTCTCTAAGCCTAATCTCTTATATCTTTTCTTCTTTCTTCTTTCTTTCTTACTTTATTTCTTTCCCTTCTCATTCTTCTTATCTTTTATTTTATTTTATTTACTTGCATACTTTCATTCATTGCATATTTTTATTTTTCTAAATTTATTATTTTACCATTGGTGTTCAAATGTTCTTATTCAACTGTTACATCTTTTCTGGTATTTTCTTGGTGCTTAATGACTTGTTTAATTCTGATTGAGTAATATTATTTAAATCAATTCCAATCTTTTATATCTATATTACTTTTGCATTGACATGAATTTATATTATCTCTCCTTCCCCACTCTCTTCCATTGTTGTACATTTTGTACCACTGGCATGCCATGGCTTCTATTATTTTCTCACTTGCATGTTGTAGCTACCATGTAATTGAGACCCTTATTATTTGGCATTAACCCACCCATACTGTATTTATTTTCCTATCTTTATTTCTGGGTTACTCCTCTTCCCTTTTTCTTTCAGGATGGCCACCCGGAAGAGAACCGGAAGACGTTTACATGAGGAGACAGGCAAGTCAATCTGCACAATCTATAGAAAAGCATCAGTTGAAGCCACCCGTCTACTTGCACATCTTAGCATGCACTGAGGACGGTGCAATCTTTAAGTGTGGGGAGGTCGATACCGATCTCCATGGGTTAGTACCTTTCTGTTTCAACATTAATGTTTAAATTTTCTTTGTTAAATTAGTTATTGCATTTGCATATTTGTTTGATTTTATGCATTTAGTTACTACTTGGTTAAAGTAATAAAATTCTTTTAAGACCCTATGGTGCACAAAATTGTGATCCCTGATAATGGCTCCAAAAACTTGGTGCTCTAATCTTAATTCATAATTTGTCACAACTTCGATACAACTGACCAGCAAGTGCACTGGGTCGTCCAAGTAATAAAACCTTACGTGAGTAAGGGTCGATCCCACGGAGATTGTTGGTATGAAGCAAGCTATGGTCATCTTGTAAATCTCAGTCAGGCGGATATCAAATGGTTATGGAGTTTTCGAATAATAATAATAAATAAACAGGAAATAAAGATAGAAATACTTATGTAATTCATTGGTGAGAATTTCAGATAAGCGTATAGAGATGCTTTCGTTCCTCTGAACCTCTGCTTTTCCTACTGTCTTCATCCAATCATTCCTACTCCTTTCCATGGAAAGCTTTATATAAGGCATCACCGTTGTCAATGGCTACATCTCATCCTCTCTGTGAAAAAGGTCCAAATGCTCTGTCACGGCACGGCTAATCATCTGGAGGTTCTCGATCATACTGGAATAGGGTTCACCCTACTTTTGCGTCTGTCACTACGCCCAGCACTCGCGAGTTTGAAGTTCGTCGCAGCCAACCCTTCCCAGATCCTACTCGGAATACCACAGACAAGGTTTAGACTTTTCGGATCTCAGGAATGGCCATCCATGGGTTCTAACTTATACCACGAAGATTCTAATATCTCGGACTCGGTCCTCTGTATTAGATATCTAAGAGATACTCATTCTAGCTTGTTTGCATGTAGAACGGGAGTGTTTGTCAGGCACGCGTTCATAAGTGAGAATGATGATGAGCGTCACATAATCATCACATTCATGATGTTCTTGGGTGCGAATGGATATCTTAGAAGCGGAATAAGTTGAATTGAATATAAAACAATAGTACTTTGCATTAAATCATGAGGAACAGCAGAGCTCCACACCTTAATCTATGGAGTGCAGAAACTCTACCGTTGAAAATACATAAGTGATGAAGGTCCAGGCATGGCCGAATGGCTAGCCCCCATGATCTAAGAACTAAACGTCCCAAGATGTCTAATACAATAGTAAAAAGTCCTATTTATACTAAACTAGCTACTAGGGTTTACAGAAGTAAGTAATTGATGCATAAATCCACTTCCGGGACCCACTTGGTGTGTGCTTGGGCTGAGCTTGAAGTTTACACGTGCAGAGGCTTCTTTTGGAGTTGAACGCCAAGTTGTAACGTGTTTTTGGCGTTCAACTTTGGTTCGTGACGTGTTTCTGGCGTTTAACTCCAGACAGCAGCGTAGAACTGGCGTTCAACGCCCTTTTGCGCCATCTAAACTCGGACAAAGTATGGATTATTATATATTGCTGGAAAGTTCTGGATGTCTACTTTCCAATGCCGTTGAGAGCACGCCATTTGGAGTTCTGTAGCTCCAGAAAATCCACTTTGAGTGCAGGGAGGTCAGAATCCAACAGCATCAGCAGTCCTTCTTCAACCTCTGAATCTGATTTTTGCTCAAGTCCCTCAATTTCAGCCAGAAAATACCTGAAATCACAGAAAAACACACAAACTCATAGTAAAGTCCAGAAATGTGAATTTAACATAAAAACTAATAAAAACATCCCTAAAAGTAACTAGATACTACTAAAAACATACTAAAAACAATGCCAAAAAGCGTATAAATTATCCGCTCATCACAACACCAAACTTAAATTGTTGCTTGTCCCCAAGCAAATGAAAATCAAATAGGATAAAAAGAAGAGAATATAATATAAATTCCAAACTATCAATGAAACATAGCTCCAATCAGATGAGCGGGACTTGTAGCTTTTTGCCTCTTGAATAGTTTTGGCATCTCACTTTATCCATTGAAGTTCAGAATGATTAGCATCTATAGGAACTCAGAGTTCAGATAGTGTTATTGATTCTCCTAGTTCAGTATGTTGATTCTTGAACACAGCTACTTTATGAGTCTTGGCCGTGGCCTTAAGCACTTTGTTTTCCAGTATTACCACCGGATACATAAATGCCACAGACACATAACTGGGTGAACCTTTTCAGATTGTGACTCAGCTTTGCTAAAGTCCCCAATTAGAGGTGTCCAGTGTTCTTAAGCATACTCTTTTTTTGCTTTGGACCTTGACTTTAACCGCTCAGTCTCAAGTCTTCACTTGACACCTTCACACCACAAGCACATGGTTAGGGACAGCTTGGTTTAGCCGCTTAGGCCAGGATTTTATTCCTTTAGGCCCTTCTATCCACTGATGCTCAAAGCCTTGGGATCCTTTTTATTTACCCTTGCCTTTTGGTTTTAAGGGTTATTGGCTTTTTGCTCTTGCCTCTTTGGTTTTAAGAGCTTTTGGCTTTTTCTGCTTGCTTTTTCTTTTTCTATATTTTTTTTGCCATTTTTTTTTCTTTTTTTTTCTGCAAGCTTTTGTATTCACTGCTTTTTCTTGCTTCAAAAATTATTTTTATGATTTTTCAGATTATCAAATAACATTTCTCCTTATCATCATTCTTTCAAGAGCCAACATATTTAACATTCTTAAACAGCAACTTCAAAAGACATATGCACTGTTCAAGCATTCATTCAGAAAACAAAAAGTATTGTCACCACATCAATATAATTAAACTAAGTTCAAGGATAAATTTGAAACTCATGTACTTCTTGTTCTTTTGAATTAAAAACATTTTTCATTTAAGAGAGGTGATGGATTCATATTCACTACTTTAAGGCATAGACACTTAGATACTAATGATCATGTAATAAGACACAAACATAAATAAATATTTAACATAAGAAAAATGAAAAACAGAAAGTTTAAGAACAAGGAATGAGTCCACCTTAGTGATGGTGGCGTTTCCTTCTTGAGGAACCAATGATGTCCTTGAGCTCTTCTATGTCTCTTCCTTGTCTTTGTTGCTCCTCCCTCATAGCTCTTTGATCTTCTCTAATTTCATGGAGGATGATTGAGTGCTCTTGATGTTCCACCCTTAGTTGTCCCATGTTGGAACTCAGTTCTCCTAGGGAGGTGTTGATTTACTCCCAAAAGTTCTGTGGAGGAAAGTGCATCCCTTGAGGCATCTCAGGGATTTCTTGGTGATGAGCTTCTTCATACGTCTCTTGAGATCCATGAATAGGCTCTCTTGTTTGCTCCATCCTTTTCTTAATGATGGGCTTGTCCTCATCAATGAGGATATCTCCCTCTATGTGAATCCCAGCCGAATTGCATAGATGGCAAATGAGGTGAGGAAAAACTAACCTTGCCATAGTGGAGGACTTGTCAGCCACTTTGTAGAGTTCTTGAGGTATAATCTCATGAACCTCCACCTCTTCTGCAATCATGATGCTATGGATCATGATGGCCCGGTCTATAGTAACTTCAGACCGGTTGCTAGTGGGAATGATTGAGCGTTGAATGAACTCCAACCATCCTCTAGCTACAGGCTTAAGGTCCAATCTTCTTAGTTGAACCAGTTTGCCTTTTCAGTCAATCTTCCATTGAGCTCCTTCCACACATATGTCTATGAGGACTTGGTGCAACCCTTGATCAAAGTTGACTCTTCTTGTGTAGGGGCGTGCGTTCTCTTCCATCATTGGCAAGTTGAACGCCAACCTTAGATTTTCTGGACTGAAATCTAAGTAGTTCCCCCGAACCATGGTGAGATAATTCTTTGGGTTCGGGTTCTTACATTGATCATGGTTCCTAGTGATCCATGCATTAGCATAGAACTCTTGAACCATTAGAATTCTGACTTGTTGGATGGGGTTTGTTTGAACTTCCCAACCTCTTCTATGGATCTCATGTCGGATCTCTGGATACTCATTTTTCTTGAGTTTGAAAGGGACCTCGGGGATCACCTTCTTCTTGGCCACAACATCATAGAAGTGGTCTTGATGTGCTTTGGAGATGAATCTTTCCATCTTCCATGACTCAGAGGTGGAAGCTTTTGTCTTCCCTTTCCCTTTTCTAGAGGATTCTCCGGTCTTAGGTGCCATCAATGGTAATGGAAAAACAAAAAGCTTATGCTTTTACCACACCAAACTTAGAATATTGCTCTCCCTCGAGTAAGAGAAGAAAGAAGAGATGAAGAAGAAGAAAAAATAGAGGAGAGGGAGAGAGGTTTGTGTTTCGGCTAAGAAGAGGAAGAGAGGGTTGTGTTGTGTGAAAATGAAGAAGAATGTAGGAGTTTATATAGTGGAAGGAGAGGGGTTAGGTTCGGCCATTTAGGGTGGGTTTGGGTGGGAAAGTGATTTTGAATTTTGAAGGTAGGTGGGGTTTATGAGGTAGGTTTATGGGGAAGAGTGGATGGATGTGAGTGGTGAATGGGTGATAGGGAAGAGAGCTTGAGGTAATTGGTGAAGGGTTTTGGGGAAGGGTGTTTATTGGGAAGAGAGGATGAACATTGAGAAGAGAGAAGAGTATGAGTGGAGGTAGGTGGGGATCCTGTGGGGTCCACAGATGCTGAGATGATCATGTGGGGTCCACAGATCCTGAGGTGTCAAGGAATTGTATCTCTGCACCAATTAGGCATGTAAAATGCCTTTGCATGCAATTCTGGCATTTAAACGCCGAATTGGTGCTTGTTCTGGGCGTTCAGCGCCCAGATGCAGCATGTTTCTGGCGTTGAACGCCAGTTCTATGCTTGTTTCTGGCGTTCAGCGCCAGCTTTCCTCAGTGTGCATTCCTGGCGTCTGAACGCCAGGATGCTGCTTGTTTTGGGTGTTCAACGCCAGATCCATGCTCTGTTCTGGTGTTGAACGCCAGCCAGATGCTCCTTACTGGCGTTTAAACGCCAGTAAGCCCTTCCTCCAGGGTGTGATTTTTCTTCTACTGTTTTTGATACTGTTTTTAATTTTTTGATTTATTTTGTGACTCCACATGATCATGAACCTAATAAAACATGAAATAACAATAAAATTAGATAAATAAAAATTGGGTTGCCTCCCAACAAGAGCTTCTTTAATGTCAATAGCTTGACAGTGGGCTCTCATGGAGCCACACAGGTGATCAGGTCAATTTTATAGACTCCCAACACCAAACATAGAGTTTGGATATGGGAGTTCAACACCAAACTTAGAGTTTGGCTGAGGCCTCCCAACACCAAACTTAGAGTTTGACTGTGGGGGCTTTAGTTGACTCTGTACTGAGAAAAGTGGTGCACGAAATTGTGATCTCAGGCAACGGCGCCAAAAACTCTGTACGCACGTCTTAATAAATCGTTTTTCATTCACAACTTCGATACAACTAACCAGCAAGTGCACTGGGTCGTCCAAGTAATAAAACCATACGTGAGTAAGGGTCGATCCCACGGAGATTTTTGGTATGAAGCAAGCTATGGTCATTTTGTAGATCTCAGTCAGGCGGATAATAATTGATTATGGAGTTTTTGAAAATAAATAATAATTAAACAGAAAATAAAGATAGAAATACTTATGTAGTTCATTGGTGAGAATTTCAGATAAGCATATAGAGATGCCTTCGTTCCTCTGAATCTCTGCTTTCCCGCTGTCTTCATCCAATCAGTCTTACTTCTTTCTATGGCTGGCTTTATGTAAGGACATCACCATTGTCAATGGCTACTTTTAATCCTCTCTGGAAAATAGTCCGATGCGCTGTCACTGCATGGCTAATCGTCTGGAGGCATCACCGTAGTTAATGGCTGCATCCCATCCTCTTGTGAAAATGGTCCAAATGCTCTGTCACAGCACGGCTAATCATCTGAGGTTCTCGATCATACTGGAATAGGATTCACCCTCCTTTTGCGTCTGTCACTACGCCGAGCACTCGCGAGTTTGAAGTTCGTTACAGTCATTCAATCCCAGAATCCTACTCGGAATACCACAGACAAGGTTTAGACTTTCCGGATTCTCATGAATGCCGCCATCAATCTAGCTTATACCACGAAGATTCTGATTAAGAGATCCAAGAGATAATCATTCAATCTAAAGTGGAACGGAAGTGGTTGTCAGGCACGCGTTCGTGGGGGAATGATGATGATTGTCACGTTCATCACATTCATATTGAAGTGCGAATGAATATCTTAGAAGCGGAATAAGTTGAATTGAATAGAAAAACCATAGTACTTTGCATTAATTCATGAGGAACAGCAGAGCTCCACACCTTAATCTATGGAGTGTAGAAACTCTACCATTGAAAATACGTAAGTGAAAGGTCCAGGCATGGCCGAATGGCCAGCCCCCATGTCTAAGGAAAAACGTTCCAAAGATGATTCCAAAGATGTCTAATACAATAGTAAAAAGTCCTATTTATACTAAACTAGTCACTAGGGTTTACAGAAGTAAGTATTTGATGCATAAATCCACTTCCGGGGCCCACTTGGTGTGTGCTTTGGTTGAGCTTGAATGTTACACGTGCAGAGGTCATTCTTGGAGTTGAACGCCAGTTTGTAACGTATTTCTGGCGTTCAACTCAGGCTTGTAACGTGTTTCTGGCGTTTAACTCTAGACAGCAGCGTAGAACTGGCGTTCAACGCCCTTTTACATCATCTAAACTCGGCCAAAGTATAGACTATTATATATTGCTGGAAAGCTCTGGATGTCAACTTTCCAACGCAATTAGAAGCATGCCATTTTAAGTTCTGTAGCTCCAGAAAATCCACTTTGAGTGCAGGGAGGTCAGAATCCAACAGCATCAGCAGTCTTTCTTCAACCTCTGAATCTGATTTTTGCTCAAGTCCCTCAATTTCAGCCAGAAAATACCTGAAATCACAGAAAAACACACAAACTCATAGTAAAGTCCAAAAATGTGAATTTAACATAAAAACTAATAAAAACATCCCTAAAAGTAACTAGATTCCACTAAAAACATACTAAAAACAATGCCAAAAAGCGTATAAATTATCCGCTCATCACAACACCAAACTTAAATTGTTGCTTGTCCCCAAGCAACTGAAAATCAAATAGGATAAAAAGAAGAGAATATGCTATAAATTCCAAACTATCAATGAAACATAGCTCCAATCAGATGACCGGGACTTGTAGCTTTTTGCCTCTTGAATAGTTTTGGCATCTCACTTTATCCATTGAGGTTCAGAATGATTGGCATCTATAGGAACTCATAGTTCAGATAGTGTTATTGATTCTCCTAGTTCAGTATGTTGATTCTTGAACACAGCTACTTTATGAGTCTTGGCCGTGGCCCTAAGCACTTTGTTTTCCAGTATTACCACCGGATACATAAATGCCACAGACACATAACTGGGTGAACCTTTTCAGATTGTGACTCAGCTTTGCTAAAGTCCCCAATTAGAGGTGTCCAGGGTTCTTAAGCACACTCTTCTTTTGCTTTGGACCTTGACTTTAACCCCTCAGTCTCAAGTTTTCACTTGACACCTTCACACCACAAGCACATGGTTAGGGACAGCTTGGTTTAGCCGCTTAGGCCGAGATTTTATTCCTTTAGGCCCTCCTATCCACTGATGCTCAAAGCCTTGGGATCCTTTTTATTTACCCTTGCCTCTTGGTTTTAAGAGCTTTTGGCTTTTTCTGCTTGCTTTTTCCTTTTTTTTTTGCCATTTTTTTTTCTGCAAGCTTTGTTCTTTGCTGCTTTTTCTTGCTTCAAGAATCATTTTTATGATTTTTCAGATTATCAAATAACATGTCTCCTTGTCATCATTCTTTCAAGAGCCAACATATTTAACATTCATGAACAACAACTTCAAAAGACATATGCACTGTTCAAGCATTCATTCAGAAAATAAAAAGTATTGTCACCTGATGAGCGGATAATTTATACGCTTTTTGACATTGTTTTTAGTATGTTTTTAGTAGGATCTAGTTACTTTTAGGGATGTTTTCATTAGTTTTTATGTTAAATTCATATTTCTGGACTTTACTATGAGTTTGTGTATTTTTCTATGATTTCAGGTATTTTCTGGCTGAAATTGAGGGACTTGAGCAAAAATCAGATTCAGAGGTTGAAGAAGGACTGCTGATGCTGTTGGATTCTGACCTTCCTGCACTCAAAGTAGATTTTCTGGAGCTACAGAACTCGAAATGGCGCGCTTTCACTTGCATTGGAAAGTAGACATCCAGGGCTTTCCAGCAATATATAATAGTCCATACTTTGGCCAAGAATAGATGACGTAAACTGGCGTTCAACGCCAGCTTTCTGCCCAAATCTGGCGTCCAGCGCCAGAAAAGGAGCCAAAACCAGAGTTGAACGCCCAAACTGGCACAAAAGCTGGCGTTCAACTCCAGAAAGTACCTCTACACGTGCAACACTCAAGCTCAGCCCAAGCACACACCAAGTGGGTCCCGAAAGTGGATTTATGCATCAATTACTTACTTCTGTAAACCCTAGTAGCTAGTTTATTATAAATAGGACATTTCACTATTGTATTTGACATCTTTGGATTATCTTTTGATCTATTGATCACGTTTTGGGGGCTGGCCATCTCGGCCATGCCTGGACCTTTCACTTATGTAATTTTAACGGTAGAGTTTCTACACTCTATAGATTAAGGTGTGGAGCTCTGCTGTTTCTCAAGGATTAATGCAAAGTACTACTGTTTTCTATTCAATTCATCTTGTTTTGCTTCTAAGATATTCATTCGTACTTCAATCTGAATGTGATGAACGTGACAATCATCATCATTCCCTATGAACGCGTGCCTGACAACCACTTCCGTTCTACCTTAGACTGAATGAGTATCTCTTAGATCTCCTAACCAGAATCTTCGTGGTGTAAGCTAGAATGATGGCGGCATTCAAGAGAATCCAGAAGGTCTAAACCTTGTCTGTGGTATTCCGAGTAGGATTCAATGAATGAATGACTGTGACGAGCTCCAAACTCGCGATTGCCGGGCGTTAGTGACAGACGCAAAAGGATAGTAAATCCTATTCCAGCATGATCGAGAACCGACAGATGAATAGCTGTGCCGTGATAGGGTGCGTTGACCATTTTCACTGAGAGGATAAGATGAAGCCATTGACAAGGGTGATGCCTCCAGACGATTAGCCGTGCCGTGACAGGGCATTGGATCATTTTCCCGAGAGATGACCGAAAGTAGCCATTGACAGTGGTGATGTATCACATAAAGCCAGCCATGGAAAGGAGTAAGACTGATTGGATGAAGATAGCAGGAAAGCAGAGGTTCAGAGGAATGAAAGCATCTCTATTCGCTTATCTGAAATTCTCACCAATGAATTACATAAGTATTTCTATCCCTATTCTATTAATTATTATTCGAAAACACCATTATCAATTTATATCTGCCTAACTGAGATTTGCAAGGTGACCATAGCTTGCTTCATACCAACAATCTCCGTGGGATTCGACCCTTACTCACGTAAGGTATTACTTGGACGACCCAGTGCACTTGCTGGTTAGTTACACGGAGTTGTGAACCATGGTCTTGGCATCATGTTTTTGGCGCCATTTCCAGGGAAAGAAAGAGCAATGAATTTTACATAATTAAAGTGTAATCACGATTCCGCGTACCAGGTTTTTGGTGCCGTTGCCAGAGATTGTTCGAGTATGGACAACTGACGGTTCATCCTGGTTCTCAGATTAGGTAATTTTCTTTTTGTTTTCTTTTCAAAAACTTTTCAAATTCTTTCAAAAATTTTCTCACCTATTTTCGAAAAAATTTATTCAAAATTTTTAAAGAATGAATTCTAGTGTTTCATGAAGTATGTGAAGCCTGGCTGGCTGTAAAGCCATGTCTAAATTCTTTTGGACTGAGGCTTCCAACCATCAGTTGTTACACGACTGAAGGGTATGTCAGGCATGTCATGTCTGAATTACATGCTGAAGCTTGGCTGGCCATTGGCCATGTCTAGTGTTTTGGACCGGAGCTTTCATTGAAAGCTTGGCTGGCTAGTGAGCCATGTCTAATTCCTGGACTGAAGCTTTAGACTAAAAATGCAAGATTCCTGGAATTCATATTAAAAATTTTGGAATCCTTATTTTTCCTTTTCCAATTAATTTTCGAAAAAAAAATAAATACAAAAAAAATTAGAAAATCATAAAAATCAAAAAAATATTTTTCATGTTTCTTGTTTGAGTCTTGAGTCATGTTATAAGTTTGGTGTCAATTGCATGTGCATCTTGCATTTTTCAAAAATTCATGCATTCATAGTGTTCATCATGATCTTCAAGTTGTTCTTGGTAAGTCTTCTTGTTTGATCTTGATGATTTCATATTTTGTGTCTTTTCTTGTTTTTCATATGCATTTTTGAATTCTTAGTGTCTAAGCATTAAAGAAATCTAAGTTTGGTGTCTTGCATGTTTTCCTTGCATTAAAAATTTTTCAAAAATATGTTCATGATGTTCATCATGACATTCAAAGTGTTCTTGGTGTTCATATTGACATTCATAGCATTCTTGCATGCATCACATGTTTTGATCTAAAATTCTCATGCATTGCATCATTTTGCTTGTTTTTCTTTCTCTTCATTAAAAATTCAAAAATCAAAAAAAATATCTTTCCCTTTTTCTCTCTCATCAAATTCGAAAATTTGAGTTGACTTTTTCAAAATTTTTTAAAATCAAGTTGTTTCTTATGAGTCAAATCAAATTTTCAATTTGAAAATCTTATCTTTTTCAAAATCTTTTTCAAAAATCAAATCTTTTCCAAACTTCTTAGTTATTTTTGAAAATTCTAAAAATATTTTTCAAAAATCTTTTTCTTATTTTTATATCAAATTTTCGAAAATAACAATAACAATTAATGTTTTGATTCAAAAATTTCAAGTTTGTTACTTGCTTGTTAAGAAAGATTCAAACTTTGAGTTCTAGAATCATATCTTGTGATTTCTTGTGAATCAAGTCATTAATTGTGATTTTAAAAATCAAATCTTTTTCAAAACTAATTTCAATCATATCTTTTCAAAATATCTTCTTATCTTATCTTTTTCAAAAATTTGATTTCAAAATATCTTTTCTAACTTCTTAACTTCTTATCTTTTCAAAACTTGTTTCAACTAACTAACTAACTTTTTATGTGTTTCTTATCTTTTTCAAAACTACCTAACTAACTCTCTCTCTCTCATTTTTGAAAATTCCTTCCTTCTTTTTCAAAATTTCTTTTTAATTAACTATTATTTTAATTTTTAAATCTAAATTTTCGAAAAAACTACTAACATTTTTCAAAAACTATTTTCAAAAATCACTAACTCTTTTTCAAAAATTATTTTCGAAAATTCCTTCTCTCTCATCTCCTTCTATTTATTTATTCATCTACTAACATCTCTCCCTCACCCACCAAAAATCCGAACCCTCTCTCTCTTTCTGAGTTCAGATTTTTCTCTTCTTCTTTTCTTCTACTAACAATAAGGAACCTCTTTACTGTGACATAGAGGATTCCTCTTCTTTTCTTTTTCTCTACTTTTTCTTATGAGCAGGGACAGAGAAAAAGGCATTCTTGTTGAAGCTGATCCAGAACCTGAAAGGACTCTGAAGAGGAAATTAAGAGAAGCTAAATTACAACAATCCAGAGACAACTTGATTGAAAATTTCGAACAAGTAAAGGAGATGGCAGCCGAACCCAACAACAATGCAAGGAGGATGCTTGGTGACTTTACTGCACCTAATTCCAATTTACATGGAAGAAGCATCTCCATTCCTGCCATTGGAGCAAACAACTTAGAGCTGAAACCTCAATTAGTTTCTCTGATGCAGCAGAACTGCAAGTTTCATGGACTTCCATCTGAAGATCCTTTTCAGTTCTTAACTGAATTCTTGCAGATATGTGATACCGTTAAGACTAATGGAGTAGATCCTGAAGTCTACAGGCTCATGCTTTTCCCTTTTGCTGTAAGAGACAGAGCTAGAGTATGGTTGGACTCTCAACCTAAGGATAGCCTGAACTCTTGGGATAAGCTGGTCAAGGCCTTCCTAGCCAAGTTCTTTCCTCCTCAAAAGCTGAGCAAGCTTAGAGTGGATGTTCAAACCTTCAGACAAAAAGAGGGTGAATCCCTCTATGAAGCTTGGGAGAGATACAAAGGACTGACCAAAAAGTGTCCTTCTGACATGCTTTCAGAATGGACCATCCTGGATATATTCTATGATGGTCTGTCTGAGTTATCTAAGATGTCATTGGATACTTCTGCAGGTGGATCCATTCACCTAAAGAAAACACCTGCAGAAGCTCAAGAACTCATTGACATGGTTGCTAATAACCAGTTCATGTACACTTCTGAGAGGAATCCTATGAATAATGGGACGCCTATGAAGAAGGGAGTTCTTGAGGTTGATACTCTGAATGCCATATTGGCTCAGAATAAAATATTGACTCAGCAAGTCAATATGATTTCTCAGAGTCTAAATGGAATGCAAGCTGCATCCAACAGTACTCAAGAGGCTTCTTATGAAAAAGAAGCTTATGATCCTGAAAACCCTGCAATAGCAGAGGTGAATTACTTAGGTGAACCTTATGGAAACACCTATAACTCATCATGGAGAAATCATCCAAATTTCTCATGGAAGGATCAAAAGCCTCAACAAGGCTTTAATAATGGTGGAAGAAACAGGTTTAACAATAATAAACCTTTTCCATCATCCACTCAGCAACAGATAGAGAACTCTGAACAAAATACTTCTAATTTAGCAAACTTAGTCTCTGATCTATCTAAGGCCACTATAAATTTCATGAATGAAACAAGGTCTTCCATTAGAAATTTGGAAGCACAAGTGGGCCAGCTGAGTAAGAGGATCACTGAAATCCCTCCTAGTACTCTCCCAAGCAATACAGAAGAGAACCCAAAAGGAGAGTGCAAGGCCATTGACATAAGCACCATGGCCGAACCCAAAGAAGGAAAGGAGGACGTGAATCCCAAGGAGGAAGACCTCCTGGGACGTCCAGTGATCAATAAGGAACTTCCCTCTGAGGAACCAAAGGACTCTGAGGCTCATCTAGAGACCATAGAGATTCCATTGAACCTTCTTATGCCCTTCATGAGCTCTAATGAGTATTCCTCTTCTAAAGAGAATGAGGATGTTACTGAAGAGCAAACTGCCAAGTTTCTTGGTGCAATCATGAAGCTGAATGCCAAATTATTTGGCATTGATACTTGGGAAGTTGAACCTCCCTTGTTCATCAATGAACTAAGTGATCTGGATCAACTGACATTGCCTCAGAAGAGACTGGATCCTGGAAAGTTCATAATACCCTGTACCATAGGCACCATGATCTTTAAGGCTCTGTGTGACCTTGGTTCAGGAATAAACCTCATGCCCCTCTCTGTAATAGAGAAACTGGGAATCTGTGGGGTGCAAGCTGCTAAAATCTCATTAGAGATGGCAGACAGTTCAAGAAAACAGGCTTATGGACAAGTAGAGGACGTGTTAGTAAAGGTTGAAGGCCTTTACATCCCTGCTGATTTCATAGTCCTGGATACTGGAAAGGAAGAGGATGAATCCATCATCCTAGGAAGACCTTTCCTGGCCACAGCAAGAGCTGTGATTGATGTTGACAGAGGTGAACTAGTCCTTCAATGGAATGAGGACTCCCTTATGTTTAAAACTCAAGGATCTCTCTCTGCAACCATAGAGAGGAAGCATAAAAAGCTTCTCTCAAAGCAGAGTCAACCAAAGCCCCCACAGTCAAACTCTAAGTTTGGTGTTGGGAGGCCACAACCAAATTCTAAGTTTGGTGTTGAACTCCCATATCCAAACTCTAAGTTTGGTGTTGGGGAGTCTCAACAAAGCTCTGCACACCTGTGAGGCTCCATGAAGAGCCCACTGTCAAGCTATTGACATTAAAGAAGCGCTTGTTGGGAGGCAACCCAATGTTTATTTATATAATTTTTATTTTCATTGTTTTTCATGTCTTTATAGGTTCATGATCATGTGGAGTCACAAAATAAATAGAAAAATTGAAAACAGAATCAAAAAACAGCAGAAGAAAAATCACACCCTGGAGGAGCATCTGTCTGGCGTTCAGCGCCAGAACAGAGCATGGTTCTGGCGCTGAACACCCAAAATGGGCAGCTTCTGGGTGCTGAACACCAGAACAGGCATGGTTCTGGCGTTCAACGCCAGAAATGGCACACAAATGGGCGTTGAACGCCCAAAATGGCCACCAACCTGGCGCTGAACGCCCAGAGTTGTGTGCAAAGGCATTTTTACATGCCTAATGGGTGTAGGGATGTAAATCCTTGAACACCTCAGGATTTGTGGACCCCACAGGATTCACTCAGGATCTGTAGACCCCACAGGATCCCCACCTACCTCCACTCACTTCTTCTCACCACTCACACAACCCCATAAACACTCTTCCCCAAAAACCCTTCACCAATCACCTCAAACTCTCTTCCCCATCACCTCTTTACCACTCACATCCATCCACTCTTCTCCATAAACCTACCTCATAAACTCCACCTACCTTCAAAATTCAAAACCAATTTCCCACCCAAACCCACCCATATGGCCGAAACCTTTCCCCCCTCCCTTCCCTATATAAAGCCCTCCATTCTTCATCAAATTCACACAACACACCCCTCTACACCCTTCTTGGCCGAAACACTTCCCACTCTCCCTCTCCTCTATTTCTTCTTCTTCTTCATCTATTCTTTCTTTTATTGCTCGAGGGCGAGCAAAATTCTAAGTTTGGTGTGGTAAAAGCATAAGCTTTTTATTTTTCCATTACCATTGATGGCACCTAAGACCGGAGAATCCTCTAGAAAGGGGAAAGGGAAGATAAAAGCTTCCACATCCGAGTCATGGGAGATGGAAAGGTTCATCTCCAAAGCCCATCAAGACCACTTCTATGATGTTGTGGCTAAGAAGAAGGTGATCCCTGAGGTCCCTTTCAAACTCAAAAGAAATGAGTATCCGGAGATCCGACATGAAATTCAAAGAAGAGCTTGGAAAGTTCTAACAAACCCCATCCAACAAGTCGGCATCCTAATGGTTCAAGAGTTCTATGCCAATGCATGGATCACCAAGAACCATGATCAAAGTAAGAACCCGGATCCAAAGAACTATGTTACAATGGTTCGGGGGAAATACTTAGATTTTAGTCCGGAAAATGTGAGGTTGGCGTTTAACTTGCCCATGATGCAAGGAGATGAACGCCCCTACACTAGAAGGGTCAACTTTAATCAAAGGTTGGACCAAGTCCTTATGGACATATGCGTGGAAGGAGCTCAATGGAAGATTGACTCCAAAGGCAAGCCGGTTTAACTAAGAAGATTGGACCTCAAGCTTATAGCTAGAGGATGGTTGGAGTTCATTCAATGCTCAATCATTCCCACTAGCAACCGGTCTGAAGTTACTATAGACCGGGCCATCATGATCCATAGCATCATGATTGGAGAAGAGGTGGAAGTTCATGAGATTATACCTCAAGAACTCTACAAGGTGGCTGACAAGTCCTCCACTATGGCAAGGTTAGCCTTTCCTCACCTCATTTGCCACCTATGCAATTCGGCTGGGATTGACATAGAGGGAGATATCCTCATTAAAGAGGACAAGCCCATCACTAAGAAAAAGATGGAGCAAGCAAGAGAGCCCATTCATGGAGCTCAAGAGGTGTATGAAGCTCATCACCATGAGATCCCAGAAATGCCTCAAATGCACTTTCCTCCACAAAACTATTGGGAGCAAATCAACACCTCCCTAGGAGAATTGAGTTCCAATATGGGACAACTAAGGGTGGAACATCAAGAGCACTCCATCATGCTTCATGAAATAAGAGAAGATCAAAAAGCAATGAGGGAGGAGCAACAAAGACAAGGAAGAGACATAGAAGAGCTCAAGGACATCATTGGTTCCTCAAGAAGGAAATGCCATCATCACTAAGGTGGACTCATTCCTTGTTCTTATTTCTTCTGTTTTTCATTTTCTATGTTATGTGCTTATCTATGTTTGTGTCTTCATTACATGATCATTAGTAATTAGTAACTTTGTCTTAAAGTTATGAATGTCCTATGAATCCATCACCTCTCTTAAATGAAAAATGTTTTAATTCAAAAGAACAAGAAGTACATGAGTTTCAAATTTATCCTTGAACTTAGCTTAATTATATTGATGTGGTGACAATGTTTCTTGTTTTCTGAATGAATGCTTGAACAGTGCATATGTCTTTTAAAGTTGTTGTTTGAGAATGTTAAATAAGTTGGCTCTTGAAAGAATGATGACTAGGAGACATGTTATTTGATAATCTAAAAAATCATAAAAATGATTCTTGAAGCAAGAAAAAGCAGCAAAGAACAAAGCTTGCAGAAAAAAAAAATATAATAGGCGAAAATAATAGAAAGAAAAAGAAAAAGCAAGCAGAAAAAGCCAAAAGCTCTTAAAACCAAGAGGCAAGAGCAAAAAGCCAATAACCCTTAAAACCAAAAGGCAAGGGTAAATAAAAAGGATCCCAAGGCTTTGAGCATCAGTGGATAGGAGGGCCTAAAGGAATAAAATCCTGGTCTAAGCGGCTAAACCAAACTGTCCCTAACCATGTGCTTGTGGCGTGTAGGTGTCAAGTGAAAACTTGAGACTGAGCGGTTAAAGTCAAGGTCCAAAGCAAAAAAAGAGTGTGTTTAAGAACCCTGGACACCTCTAATTGGGGACTTTAGCAAAGCTGAGTCACAATCTGAAAAGGTTCACCCAATTATGTGTCTGTGGCATTTATGTATCCGGTGGTAATACTGGAAAACAAAGTGCTTAGGGCCACGGCCAAGACTCATAAAAAAGCTGTGTTCAAGAATCATCATACTGAACTAGGAGAGTCAATAACACTATCTGAACTCTGAGTTCCTATAGATGCCAATCATTCTGAACCTCAATGGATAAAGTGAGATGCCAAAACTATTCAAGAGGCAAAAAGCTATAAGTCCCGCTCATTTGATTGGAGCTATGTTTCATTGATAGTTTGAAATTTATAGTATATTCTCTTCTTTTTATCCTATTTGATTTTCAGTTGCTTGGGGACAAGCAACAATTTAAGTTTGGTGTTGTGATGAGCGGATAATTTATACGCTTTTTGACATTGTTTTTAGTATGTTTTTAGTAGGATCTAGTTACTTTTAGGGATGTTTTCATTAGTTTTTATGTTAAATTCACATTCTGGACTTTACTATGAGTTTGTGTGTTTTTCTGTGATTTCAGGTATTTTCTGGTTGAAATTGAGGGACTTGAGCAAAAATCAGATTCAGAGGTTGAAGAAGGACTGCTGATGTTGTTGGATTCTGACCTCCCTGCACTCAAAGTGGATTTTCAGGAGCTACAGAACTCGAAATGGCGCGCTTCCAATAGCGTTAGAAAGTAGATATCCAGGGCTTTCCAGCAATATATAATAGTCCATACTTTGGCCAAGAATAGATGACGTAAACTAGCGTTCAACGCCAGCTTTCTGCCTAAATCTGGCGTCCAGCGCCAGAAAAGGAGCCAAAACCAGAGTTCAACGCCCAAACTGGCACAAAAGTTGGCGTTCAACTCCAGAAAGGACCTCTACACGTGCAACACTCAAGCTCAGCCCAAGAACACACCAAGTGGGTCCTAGAAGTGGATTTATGCATCAATTACTTACTTCTGTAAACCCTAGTAGCTAGTTTATTATAAATAGGACATTTCACTATTGTATTTGACATCTTTGGATTATCTTTTGATCTATTGATCACGTTTTGGGGGCTGGCCATCTCGGCCATGCCTGGACCTTTCACTTATGTAATTTTAACGGTAGAGTTTCTACACTCTATAGATTAAGGTGTGGAGCTTTGCTGTTTCTCAAGGATTAATGCAAAGTACTATTGTTTTCTATTCAATTCATCTTGTTTTGCTTCTAAGATATTCATTCGTACTTCAATTTGAATGTGATGAACGTGACAATCATCATCATTCCCTATGAACGTGTGCCTGACAACCACTTCCGTTCTACCTTAGACTGAATGAGTATCTCTTAGATCTCCTAACCAGAATCTTCGTGGTGTAAGCTAGAATGATGGCGGCATTCAAGAGAATCCAGAAGGTCTAAACCTTGTCTGTGGTATTCCGAGTAGGATTCAATGAATGAATGACTGTGACGAGCTCCAAACTCGCGATTGCCGGGCGTTAGTGACAGACGCAAAAGGATAGTAAATCCTATTCCAGCATGATCGAGAACCGACAGATGAATAGCCGTGCCGTGACAGGGTGCATTGACCATTTTCACTGAGAGGATAAGATGAATCCATTGACAAGGGTGATGCCTCCAGACGATTAGCCGTGCCGTGACAGGGCATTGGATCATTTTTCCGAGAGATGACCGAAAGTAGCCATTGACAGTGGTGATGTATCACATAAAGCCAGCCATGGAAAGGAGTAAGACTGATTGGATGAAGATAGTAGGAAAGCAGAGGTTCAGAGGAACGAAAGCATCTCTATTCGCTTATCTGAAATTCTCACCAATGAATTACATAAGTATTTCTATCCCTATTCTATTAATTATTATTCGAAAACACCATTATCAATTTATATCTGCCTAACTGAGATTTGCAAGGTGACCATAGCTTGCTTCATACCAACAATCTCCGTGGGATTCGACCCTTACTCACGTAAGGTATTACTTGGACGACCCAGTGCACTTGCTGGTTAGTTACACGGAGTTGTGAACCATGGTCTTGGCATCATGTTTTTGGCGCCATTTCCAGGGAAAGAAAGAGCAATGAATTTTACATAATTAAAGTGTAATCACGATTCCGCGTACCATCACCACATCAATATAATTAAACTAAGTTCAAGGATAAATTCGAAACTCATGTACTTCTTGCTCTTTTGAATTAAAATAGTTTTCATTTAAGAAAGGTGATGGATTCATAGGACATTTATAACTTTAAGACATAGTTACTAACTACTAATGATCATGTAATAAGACACAAACTTAGATAAGCACTTAACATAGAAAACGAAAAACAGAGAATGTAAGAACAAGGAATGAGTCCACCTTAGTGATGGTGGCATTTCCTTCTTGAGGAACCAATGATGTCCTTGAGCTCTTCTATGTCTCTTCCTTATCTTTGTTGCTCCTCCCTCATTTCTCTTTGATCTTCTCTTATTTCATGAAGGATGATGGAGTGCTCTTGATGTTCCACCCTTAGTTGTCCCATGTTGGAACTTAATTCTCCTAGGGAGGTGTTGATTTGCTCCCAATAGTTTTGTGGAGGGAGATGCATTTGAGGCATCTTCGGGATCTCATGGTGATGAGCTTCATGCGTCTCTTGAGATCCATGAATGGGCTCTCTTGCTTGCTCCATCCTTTTCTTAGTGATGGGCTTCTCTTCCTCAATGAGAATTTCTCCTTCTATGAAAGCTCCAGCTGAGTAACATAGATGGCAAATAAGATGAGGAAAAGCTAGCCTTGCCCCAGGAGAGGGCTTTTCGGCTATTTTGTAGAGTTCAAGGGAGATGACTTCATGAACTTCTACTTCCTCTTCAATCATGATGCTATGGATCATGATGGCCCGATCCACAGTAACTTCAGATCGGTTGCTAGTGGGGATGATGGAGCGTTGGATGAACTCCAACCATCCTCTAGCCACAGGTTTGAGCTCCAGTCTTCTTAGTTGAACCGGCTTGCCTTTGGAGTCAATCTTCCATTGAGCTCCTTCCACACATATGTCCATGAGGACTTGTCCAACCCTTGATTAAAGTTGACCCTTCTAGTGTAGGGACGTGCATCTCCTTGCATCATAGGCAAGTTGAACGCCAACCTCACATTTTCCGGACTAAAATCTAAGTATTTCCCCCGAACCATTGTAATATAATTCTTTGGGTTCGGGTTCTTACTTTGATCATGGTTCCTAGTGATCCATGCATTGGCATAGAACTCTTGAACCATTAGGATGCCGACTTGTTGGATGGGGTTTGTTAGAACTTCCCAACCTCTTCTTTGGATTTCATGTCGGATCCCCGGATACTCATTTCTCTTGAGCTTGAAAGGGACCTCGGGGATCACCTTCTTCTTGGCCACAACATCATAGAAGTGGTCTTGATGGGCTTTGGAGATGAACCTTTCCATCTCCCATGACTCGGAGGTGGAAGCTTTTGTCTTCCCTTTCCCTTTTCTAGAGGATTCTCCGGTCTTAGGTGCCATCAATGGTAATGGAAAAACAAAAAGCTTATGCTTTTACCACACCAAACTTAGAATTTTGCTCGCCCTTGAGCAAGAGAAGAAAGAATAGATGAAGAAGAAGAAGAAAATATGGAGGAGAGGAGGGAGTGGTGTATTCGGCCAAGAAGAGAAGAGAGGGTTGTGTTGTGTGAAAATGAGGAAGAATGAAGGGCTATATATAGGGTGGGTTTGTGTGGGAAATTGATTTTGAATTTTGAAGATAGGTGGAGTTTATGAGGTAGGTTTGTGGGGAAGAGTGGATGGATGTGAGTGGTGAAGTGGTGATAGGGAAGAGAGATTGAGGTGATTGGTGAAGAGTTTTGGGGAAGAATGTTTATTGGGAAGAGAGGATGAACATTGGGAAGAGGGAAGAGAGTGAGTGGTGGTAGGTGGGGATCCTGTGGGGTCCACAGATCCTGAGGTGTCAGGGATTTGCATCCCTGTACCCATTAGGCATGTAAAATGCCTTTGCATGCAATTCTGGCATTTAAATGCCGAATTGATGCTTGTTCTGGGCGTTCAGTGCCCAGATGCAGCATATTTCTGGCGTTGAACGCCAGCCAGATGCTTGTTTCTGGCGTTCAGCGCCAGCTCTTCTTCACTATGCATTTCTGGCGTCTGGACACCAGGATGCTGCTTGTTTCTGGCGTTCAACGCCAGAAACATGCTCTGTTCTGGCGTTGAATGCCAGACAGATGCTCCTTACTGGCGTTTAAACGCCAGTGAGATCCTCCTCCAGGGTGTGATTTTTCTTCTGCTGTTTTTGATTCCGTTTTCAATTTTTATATTTATTTTGTGACTCCACATGATCATGAACCTAATAAAAGGTATTAAGAACTTTCCAGGATCCTGTTTCTTCTGAGGCAATGTCAGTTGATCCAGATCACTCAGTTCATTGGTGAACAAGGGAGGTTCATCTTCCCAAGTCTCAATACCAAATAATTTGGCATTCAGCTTCATGATTGCACCAAGGTACTTGGTAACTTGCTCCTTAGTAACATCCTCATTCTCTTCAGAAGAGGAATACTCATCAGAGCTCATGAATGGCATAAGGAGGTTTAATGGAATCTCTATGGTCTCTAGATGAGCCTCAGATTCCTTTAGTTCCTCAAAGGGAAACTCCTTATTGATTACTGGACGTCCCAGGAGGTCTTCCTCCTTGGGATTCACGTCCTCCCCTTCCTCTTTGGATTCGGCCATGATGGTTATATCAATGGCCTTGCACTCTCCTTTTGGATTTTCTTCTGTATTACTTGGGAGAGTACTAGGAGGGATTTCAGTGATCCTTTTACTCAGCTGGCCCACTTGTGCTTCCAAATTTCAAATAGAGGACCTTGTTTCATTCATGAAACTCACAGTGGCCTTAGATAGATCAGAGACTAAGTTTGCTAAATTAGAAGTATTTTGCTCAGAGTTCTCTGTCTGTTGCTGAGTGGATGATGGAAAAGGTTTACTATTGTTAAACCTATTTCTTCCACCATTATTAAAGCCTTGTTGAGGCTTTTGTTGATCCTTCGATGAGAGATTTGGGTGATTTCTCCATGAGGGATTATAGGTGTTTCCATAAGGTTCACCTAAGTAATTTACCTCTGCTATTGCAGGGTTCTCAGGATCATAGGCTTCTTCTTCAGAAGCTACCTCTTGAGTACTATTGGATGTAGCTTGCAATCCATTCAGACTCTGAGAAATCATGTTGACTTGTTGAGTCAATATTTTATTCTGAGCCAATATGGCATTCATAGTATCAATTTCAAGAACTCCCTTCTTCTGAGGCGTCCCATTACTCACAGGATTCCTCTCAGAAGTGTACATGAACTGGTTATTAGCAACCATGTCAATGAGTTCTTGAGCTTCTGCAAGCGTTTTCTTTAGGTGAATGGATCCACCTGCAGAAGTATCCAATGACATCTTAGCTAATTCAGACAGACCATCATAGAATATATCTAGGATGGTCCATTCTGAAAGCATGTCAGAAGGACACTTTTTGGTCAGTCCTTTGTATCTCTCCCAAGCTTCATAGAGGGATTCACCTTCTTTCTGTCTGAAGGTCTGAACATCCACTCTAAGCTTACTCAGCTTTTGAGGAGGCAAGAACTTGGCTAAGAAAGTCTTGACCAGCTTATCCCAAGAGTTCAGGCTATCCTTAGGTTGAGAGTCTAACCATACTCTAGCTCTGTCTCTTACAGCAAAAGGGAAAAGCATGAGCCTGTAGACTTCAGGATCTACTACATTAGTCTTAACAGTATCACATATCTGCAAGAATTCAGTTAAGAACTGAAAAGGATCTTCAGATGGAAGTCCATGAAACTTGCAGTTCTACTGTATCAGAGAAACTAATTGAGGTTTCAGCTCAAAATTGTTCGCTCCAATGGCAGGAATGGAGATGCTTCTTCCATGTAAATTGAAATTAGGTGCAGTAAAGTCACCAAGCATCCTCCTTGCATTATTATTATTTTCGGCTGCCATCTCCTCTTCTTGTTCGAAAATTTCTGACAGGTGCTTGCTGGATTGTTGTAATTTAGCTTCTCTTAGTTTTCTCTTCAGAGTCCTTTCAGGTTCAGGGTCTGCTTCAACAAGAATGTTCTTGTCCTTGCTCCTGCTCATGTGAAAAAGAGGGAACAGAAAAATAATAATAATAGGGATCCTTTTTACCCAGGTATAGAGGTTCCCCTGTGTGAGTAGAAGAAGAAAAGAATGTAATGTAAAGAAGGGAAGAAGAGAAAATTCGAACACAGATGGAAGAGGGGGGTTCGAATTTGGGTGAGATGAAGTGTTAGTAGATGAATAAATAAATAGAAGGAGATGAGAGAGAAAGAGAATTTTCGAAAATAATTTTTGAAAAATGGTTAGTGATTTTCGAAAATTAAAAGAAGAAATAAATTGAATTTTGAAACAATTAGTTAATTAAAAAGAATTTTTGAAAAAGGAGGGAGATATTTTCGAAAATTAGAGAGAGAGTTAGTTAGGTGGTTTTGAAAAAGATAAGAAACAAACAAAAAGTTAGTTAGTTAGTTAGTTGAAACAAATTTGAAAATCAATTTTGAAAAGATAAGAAGATAGGAAGTTAGAAAAGATATTTGAAAATCAAATTTTTGAAAAAGATATGTTTTAAAAAGATATGATAGAAAAGATATGATTTTGAAAAAGATAAGATAAAAAGATATTTTTGAAAAGATATGATTGAAATTAGTTTTGAAAAAGATTTGATTTTTAAAATCACAATTAATGACTTGATTCACAAGAAATCACAAGATATGATTCTAGAACTTAAAGTTTGAATCTTTCTTAACAAGTAAGTAACAAACTTGAAATTTTTGAATCAAAACATTAATTGATGATGATATTTTCGAAAATTATGAGACAAAATTAAGAAAAAGATTTTTGAAAAATATTTTTATAATTTTCGAAAATAAATAAGAAAAATGAAAAAGATTTGATTTTTGAAAAAGATTTTGAAAAAGATAAGATTTTTAAATTGAAAATTTGATTTGACTCATAAAAACAACTAGATTTTTAAAAAATTTTTTGAAAAAGTCAATCCAAATTTTCGAAATTTATGAGAGAAAAAGGGGAAGATATTTTTTTTGATTTTTGAATTTTTTTCTATGATGAGAGAGAAAAACTTGAAAATGATACAATGCATGAAAATTTTGGATCAAAACAATGAAGGCATGCAAGAATGCTATGAATGTCAAGATGAACACCAAGAACACTTTGAATGTCAAGATGAACATCAAGAACTTATTTTTGAAAATTCTTATATGCAAAGAAAACATGCAAGACACCAAACTTAGAAATCTTTCATGTTTAGACTTTATGAATGCAAGAATGCACATGTAAAAAAAGAAAAGACACAAAACAAGAAAATATCAAGATCAAACAAGAAGACTTACCAAGAACAACTTGAAGATCATGAAGAACACTATGAATGCATGATTTTTTCGAAAAATGCAAGATGAACATGCAATTGACACCAAACTTAAAATCTGACTCAAGACTCAAACAAGAAACACAAAATATTTTTTATTTTTATGATTTTATTAATTTTTTTGGATTTTTGTATATTATTTTCGAAAAAACATATAGTAAAAAGAAAATAAGGATTTCAAAATTTTTAATATGAATTCCAGGAATCTTATACTCTTAGTCTAAAGCTCCAATCTAAGGGTTAGGCATGGCTTAATAGCCAGCCAAGCTTTAGTATATAACTCAGACATGCCACAACTGACATTCCAATTAACTTGCCTCTATGCTGATGGTTGGAAGCCCCTATCCAAAAGAATTAGACATGGCTTTACAGCCAGCCAGGCTTCAACATGCTTCATGAAACTCTAGAATTCATTCTTAAAAATTTTAGAATAATTTTCGAAAACAGATGAGAAATTTTTGAAAGATTTTTGAAAAATTTTTGAAAACAAAACAAAAAGAAAATTACCTAATCTGAGCAACAAGATGAACCGTCAGTTGTCCAAACTCGAACAATCCCCGGCAACGGCGCCAAAAACTTGGTGCACGAAATTGTGATCTCAGGCAACGGCGCCAAAAACTCTGTACGCACGTCTTAATAAATCGTTTTTCATTCACAACTTCGATACAACTAACCAGCAAGTGCACTGAGTCGTCCAAGTAATAAAACGTTACGTGAGTAACGGTCGATCCCACGGAGATTGTTGGTATGAAGCGAGCTATGGTCATCTTGTAGATCTCAGTCAGGCAGATAATAATTGATTATGGAGTTTTCGAAAATAAATAATAATTAAACAGAAAATAAAGATAGAAATACTTATGTAGTTCATTGGTGAGAATTTCAGATAAGCGTATAGAGATGCTTTCGTTCCTCTGAATCTCTGCTTTCCCGCTGTCCTCATCCAATCAGTCTTACTTATTTATATGGCTGGCTTTATGTAAGGACATCACCATTGTCAATGGCTACTTTTAATCCTCTATGTAAAATGGTCCGATGCGCTGTCACTGCATGGCTAATCGTCTGGAGGCATCACCGTGGTCAATGGCTGCATCCCATCCTCTTGTGAAAATGGTCCAAATGCTCTGTCACAGCACGGCTAATCATCTGAGGTTCTCGATCATACTGGAATAGGATTCACCCTCCTTTTGCGTCTGTCACTATGCCCAGCACACGCGAGTTTGAAGTTCGTCACAGTCATTCAATCCCAGAATCCTACTCGGAATACCACAGACAAGGTTTAGACTTTCCGGATTCTCATGAATGCCGCCATCAATCTAGCTTATACCACGAAGATTCTGATTAAGAGATCCAAGAGATAATCATTCAATCTAAGGTGGAACGGAAGTGGTTGTCAGGCACGCGTTCGTGGGGGAATGATGATGATTGTCACGTTCATCACATTCATATTGAAGTGCGAATGAATATCTTAGAAGCGGAATAAGTTGAATTGAATAGAAAAACAGTAGTACTTTGCATTAATTCATGAGGAACAGCAGAGCTCCACACCTTAATCTATGGAGTGTAGAAACTCTACCATTGAAAATACATAAGTGAAAGGTCCAGGCATGGCCGAATGGCCAGCCCCCATGTCTAAGGAAAAACGTTCCAAAGATGTCTAATATAATAGTAAAAAGTCCTATTTATACTAAACTAGTCACTAGGGTTTACAGAAGTAAGTAATTGATGCATAAATCCACTTCCGAGGCCCACTTGGTGTGTGCTTGGGTTGAGCTTGAATGTTACACGTGTAGAGGTCATTCATGGAGTTGAACGCTAGTTTGTAACGTATTTCTGGCGTTCAACTCTGGCTTGTAACGTGTTTCTGGCGTTTAACTCCAGACAGCAGCATAGAACTGGCGTTCAACGCCCTTTTACGTCATCTAAACTCGGCCAAAGTATGGACTATTATATATTTCTGGAAAGCCCTGGATGTCTACGTTCCAACACAATTGTAAGCACGCCGTTTTAAGTTCTGTAGCTTTAGACAATCCACTTTAAGTGCAGGGAGGTCAGAATCCAACAGCGTCAGCAATCCTTCTTCAACCTCTGAATCTGATTTTTGCTCAAGTCCCTCAATTTCAGCCAGAAAATACCTGAAATCATAGAAAAACACACAAACTCATAGTAAAGTCCAAAAATGTGAATTTAACATAAAAACTAATAAAAACATCCCTAAAAGTAACTAGATTCTACTAAAAACATACTAAAAATAATGCCAAAAAGTGTATAAATTATCCGCTCATCAAGAAGCTTACTGTGCCTCTTTTCCATGTTTACAGAAGGATGACCTTGAGTTTTAAACACAAGGGAGTCCTCATTCAATTGAAGGACTAGTTCACCTCTGTCTACATCAATCACAGCTCTTGTTGTGGCTAGGAAGGGTCTTCCAAGAATGATGGATTCATCCTCATCCTTCCCAGTATCTAGGATTATGAAATCAGCAGGGATGTAAAGTCCTTCAACCTTTACTAACACGTCCTCTACTTGTCCATAAGCCTCTTTTCTTGAGTTGTCTTCCATCTCTAATGAGATTTTAGCAGCTTGCACCTCAAAGATTCCCAGTTTCTCCATTACAGAGAGTGGCATGAGGTTTATTCCTGATCCAAGGTCACATAGAGCCTTCTCAAATGTTATGGTGCCTATGGTAAAAGGTATTAGGAACTTTCCAGGATCCTGTTTCTTCTGAGGCAGTCTCAGTTGATCCAATGCATTTAGTTCATTGGTGAACAGGGGAGGTTCATTTCCCCAAGTCTCTTTACCAAATAAATTGGCATTCAGCTTCATGATTGCACCAAGGAACTTGGCAACTTGCTCTTCAGTAACATCTTCATTCTCTTCAGAAGAAGAATACTCTTCAGAGCTCATGAATGGCATAAGGAGGTTCAATAGAATCTCTATGGTCTCTAGATGAGTCTCAGATTCCTTTGATTCCTCAGAGGAAAACTCCTTGTTGATCACTGGACGTCTCAGGAGGTCTTCCTCCTTGGGATTCACGTCCTCCCCTTCCTCCTTGGATTCGGCCATGATGGTTATATCAATGGCCTTGCACTGTCCTTTTGGATTTTCTTCTGTATTGCTTGGGAGAGTACTAGGAGGGGTTTCAGTGATTCTTTTACTCAGCTGGCCTACTTGTGCCTCCAAATTTCTAATGGATGACTTTGTTTCATTCATGAAACTCACAGTGGCCTTAGATAGATCAGAGACTAAATTTACTAAGCTAGATGGATTCTGCTCAGAATTCTCTGTCTGTTGCTGAGTGGATGATGGAAAAGGCTTGCTATTGCTAAACCTGTTTCCTCCACCATTATTAAAGCCTTGTTGAGGCTTTTGTTGATCCTTCCATGAAAGATTTGGATGATTTCTCCATGAGGGGGTTATAAGTGTTTCCATAAGGTTCACCCATGTAATTCACCTCTGCTATTGCAGGGTTCTCAGGATCATAAGCTTCTTCTTCAGAAGATGCCTCTTGAGTGCTGTTGGATGCAGCTTGCATTCCATTCAGACTCTGAGAAATCATATTGACTTGCTGAGTCAATATTTTATTCTGGACCAATATGGCATTCAGAGTATCAATTTCAAGAACTCCCTTCTTCTGAGGCATCCCATTACTCACAGGATTCCTCTCAGAAGTGTACATAAACTGGTTGTTAGCAACCATGTCAATGAGTTCTTGAGCTTCTGCAGGCATTTTCTTTAGGTGAATGGATCTATCTGTAGAAGTATCCAATGACATTTTAGCTAATTCAGATAGACCATCATAGAATATATCTAGGATGGTCCATTCTGAAAGCATGTCAGAAGGACACTTTTTGGTCAGTTCCTTGTATCTCTCCCAAGCTTCATAGAGGGATTCACCTTCCTTCTGTCTGAAGGTTTGAACATTCACTCTAAGCTTACTCAGCTTTTGAGGAGGAAAGAACTTGGCTAAGAAAGCCTTGACCAGCTTATCCCAAGAGTTCAGGCTATCCTTAGGTTGAGAGTCCAACAATATTCTAGCTCTGTCTCTTACAGCAAATGGAAAAAGCATAAGCCTGTAGACCTCGGGATCAACCCCATTAGTCTTAACAGTATTACAGATCTACAAGAATTTAGTTAAGAACTGAAAGGGATCTTCAGATGGAAGTCCATGAAACTTGCAGTTTTGTTGCATCAGAGAAACTAGTTGAGGTTTCAGCTCAAAATTGTTTGCTCCAATGGTAGGGATGGAGATGCTTCTTCCATGTAAATTGGAATTTGGTGAAGTAAAGTCACCAAGCATTCTCCTTGCATTGTTATTATTTTCGGTTGCCATCTCCTCTTTCTGTTCGAAAATTCCTGTAAGGTTGTCTCTGGATTGTTGTATTTTAGCTTCTCTTAGTTTCCTCTTCAGAGTCCTTTCAGGTTCAGGGCTGCTTCAACAAGAATGTTCTTGTCCTTGCTCCTGCTCATATGAAAGAGAAGGGAACAGAAAAATAATAATAGGGATCCTTTTTACCACAGTATGGAGGTTCCCTTGTTGTGAGTAGAAGAAAAGAAGAGTAGAAGAGAAAAGAAAGGAGAATCCAAACAGAAGGGTGAGGAGAGCAGAGATATGAGATGAAGAGAAGTGTTAGTAGATGAATAAATAAATAGAAGATGAGAGGTGAGAGGATTTTTGAAAATTAAAAATTTAAATTTAAAGTTAAATTTTGAAAATAGTTTTTGAAAAAGGTTAGTAATTTTCAAAAATTAGGAATGAGATAAAATTAAAATAAAAAATTAAAATAATTAGTTAATTAAAAAGAAATTCTGAAAAAGAGGGAAGGGATTTTCGAAAATTAAAGGTAAAAAGTTAGTTGGGCAGTTTTACTAAAGATAAGAAACAAACAATCAATTAGTTAGTTGAAAGAGATTTGAAATTCAATTTTTAAAAAAATAAGAAGATAAGAAGTTGGAAAAGATATTTGAAAAAGATAAGATAAAAAGACATTTTTGAAAAGATATGATTGAAATTAGTTTTGAAAAAGATTTGATTTTTAAAATCACAATTAATGACTTGATTCACAAGAAATCACAAGCTATGATTCTAGAACTTAAAGTTTGAATCTTTCTTAACAAGTAAGTAACAAACTTGAAATTTTTAAATCAAAACATTAATTGTTGATGAAATTTTCGAAAATTATGAGATAAAATTAAGAAAAATATTTTTGAAAAATATTTTTTTTTAAATTTTTGAAAATAAATAAAAAAAATAAAAAAGATATGATTTTTGAAAAAGATTTTGAAAAAGATAAGATTTTTAAATTGAAAATTTGATTTGATTCATAAGAAACAACTAAATTTTAAAAAGTTTTGAAAAAGTCAACTCAAATTTTCGAAAATTTATGAGTGAAAAAGGGAAAGATATTTTTTTTTATTTTTGAATTTTTAATGAAGAAAGAGAAAAACATGAAAAAGACTCAATGCATGAGAATTTTAGATCAAAACAATGAATGCGTGCAAGAACACTATGAATGTCAAGATGAACACCAAGAACTTTTTGAAGATCAAGATGAACATCAAGACTTATTTTTTTGAAAATTTTTATTGAAAGAAAAACATGCAAGACACCAAACTTATAAATCTTTAATGCTTAGACACTATGAATGCAAAGATGCACATGAAAAATAAGAAAAGACACAAAACAAGAAAATATGAAGATCAAACAAGAAGACTGGCCAAGAACAACTTGAAGATCATGAAGAACACTATGAATGCATGAATTTTCGAAAAATGCATAAAATTTTTTTTTTGAAAAAATGCAATTGACACCAAACTTAAGAATTGACTCAGGACTCAAACAAGAAACACAAAATATTTTTGATTTTTATGATTTTATGAATTTTTTTTTGGATTTTTCGAAAATTAATGTGAAAAAGAAAAATAAGGATTCCAAAATTTTTAATATGAATTTCAGGAATCTTGTGCTCTTTAGTCTAAAGCTCCAATCTGAGGGTTAGACATGGCTTAATAGCCAGCCAAGCTTTAGTATGCTATTACATGCATTGAAGTGATTAGTTGAATCCTCAGTCCAAAGGAATTTAGACATGGCTTTATAGCCAGCCAAGAATCAACAAATCATCATGAAACACTAGAATTCATTCCTAAAAATTCTGAAGAAAAATATATTTTATTTTTTTGAAAATAATTTTTTTTATTTTTGAATATTAATTGGGAAAAACGAAAAAGAAGAAAATATTTTTGAAAATTTTTTTTTGAAAACTTTTTGGAAATAAAATAAGAAGAAAATTACCCAATCTGAGCAACACGATGAACCGTCAGTTGTCCAAACTCGAACAATCCCCGGCAACGGCGCCAAAAACTTGGTGCACGAAATTGTGATCCCTGGTAATGGCTCCAAAAACTTGGTGCTCTAATCTTAATTCATAATTTGTCACAACTTCGATACAACTGACCAGCAAGTGCACTGGGTCGTCCAAGTAATAAAACCTTACGTGAGTAAGGGTCGATCCCACGGAGATTGTTGGTATGAAGCAAGCTATGGTCATCTTGTAAATCTCAGTCAGGCGGATATCAAATGGTTATGGAGTTTTCGAATAATAATAATAAATAAACAGGAAATAAAGATAGAAATACTTATGTAATTCATTGGTGAGAATTTCAGATAAGCGTATAGAGATGCTTTCGTTCCTCTGAACCTCTGCTTTCCTGCTGTCTTCATCCAATCATTCCTACTCCTTTCCATGGCAAGCTTTATATAAGGCATCACCATTGTCAATGGCTACATCCCATCCTCTCTGTGAAAAAGGTCCAAATGCTCTGTCACGGCACGACTAATCATCTGGAGGTTCTCGATCATACTGGAATAGGGTTCACTCTCCTTTTGCGTCTGTCACTACGCCCAGTACTCGTGAGTTTGAAGTTCGTCACAGCCATCCCTTCCCAGATCCTACTCAGAATACCACAGACAAGGTTTAGACTTTCCGGATCTCAGGAATGGCCATCCATGGGTTCTAACTTATACCACGAAGATTCTAATATCTCGGACTCGGTCCTCTGTATTAGATATCTAAGAGATACTCATTCTAGCTTGTTTGCATGTAGAACGGGAGTGTTTGTCAGGCACACGTTCATAAGTGAGAATGATGATGAGCGTCACATAATCATCACATTCATCATGTTCTTGGGTGCGAATGGATATCTTAGAAGCGGAACAAGTTAAATTGAATATAAAACAGTAGTACTTTGCATTAAATCATGAGGAACAGCAGAGCTCCACACCTTAATCTATGGAGTGCAGAAACTCTACCGTTGAAAATACATAAGTGATGAAGGTCCAGGCATGGCCGAATGGCCAGCCCCTATGATCTAAGAACTAAACATCCCAAGATGTCTAATACAATAGTAAAAAGTCCTATTTATACTAAACTAGCTACTAGGGTTTACAGAAGTAAGTAATTGATACATAAATCCACTTCCAAGGCCCACTTGGTGTGTGCATGGGCTGAGCTTGAAGTTTACACGTGCAGAGGCTTCTTTTGTAGTTGAACGCCAAGTTGTAACGTGTTTTTAGCGTTCAACTTTGGTTCGTGACGTGTAGAACTGGCGTTCAACGCCCTTTTGTGTCGTCTAAACTCGGCCAAAGTATGGACTATTATATATTGCTGGAAAGCCCTGAATCTCTACTTTCCAATGCCATTGAGAGCGCGCCATTTGGAGTTCTGTAGCTCCAGAAAATCCACTTTGAGTGCAGGGAGGTCAGAATCCAACAACATCAGCAGTCCTTCTTCAACCTCTGAATCTGATTTTTGCTCAAGTCCCTCAATTTCAGCCAGAAAATACCTGAAATCACAGAAAAAACACAAACTCATAGTAAAGTCCAGAAATGTGAATTTAACATAAAAACTAACAAAAACATCCCTAAAAGTAACTAGATCCTACTAAAAACATACTAAAAACAATGCCAAAAAGCATATAAATTATCCGTTCATCACCCTATCTTTGAAAAATTTCACTAATTTAAATTGAAAAAAAAAACTTTTATGTTAAAACTTGTTTGAAGTTGTATGTGGAACATGGTTTTTGAGCCAAAGAACACACAACCTGTGAGATTTTGAGCTTATTTATATGGTTACATTATTTAACCATAAATATTTTATTCTTGTGTGTTTTCTTCTCTATAATTGCAATATTTGCTTTGTTCCATTCTATATGTCCATTATTTAGTATATTTACATGCTTGCACATGATTGAGGCCATTGTTTGATTTTAGCTCACTTATCCCAAATAAGCCTACCCTTTAAATCACCCTTGTCAGCCACTTTGAGCCTTTTAATCCCCATTTGTTCTATATTTTAGCACATCACTAGCCTTAAGCGGAAAACAAAGTTGATACATGATAAATAAGGGGACAAAATTACCCCAATGTTGAGTTAATGAAAAAATCAATGCACATGTGATAAATTAAAAAGAAAAAGTTGATACATGAGTATGTGATGTAAAAGTGGAAATCTTGGGTAGCTAGGTATGAATTAGAATTATATAGAGTATATGTATGTTAGGTGAAAGTTTAGGTTAATTAAAGATTCATATTATAGCTCACTTGGCCATACATATATCCTTACCTTCACCTTAGCCCCATTACAACCTTGAAAAGACCTCATGATGTTTGCATTGGTACATTAAATAATGTTGATTGGTTAGATGAAGAACAAGGTTTAGAAAGCATGACTAGAGAAGAGTAGAGTGAATAACCCTATACACTTGAGAGATTAGAGTGATATACACTACCAATGAGGGTTCAATGCTTGATTCTATGTTCCCTGCTTTCATGAGCTGTCCTCTTACAAGTTTACTTGCTTTTTATTGTATAATTTGAATTAGTGGAATTTGATTTATGTTTGTCTTGGAGAACTTAGTTACTTTTAACCAATTAGGTAGAAATATTTTGCATTCATATACATAGGTTGCATTTCATACATTTTACCATTCCTCTTCACTTTTATAGTTCTCTCGAGCTTAGCATGAGGACATGCTAATGTTTAAGTGTGGGGAGGTTGATAAACCACTATTTTATGGTTTATCTTGTGCTCAATTGAGTGGTTTTTATCTACTCTTTACCCACTTATTCATACTATTTGCATGGTTTTACATTTGCCTTCCTAATTATGTGCTTTAATTGAAAACATGTTTCTTTGGACTTATCTTTGCTAATATTAATCCTCTCTTGTTACCATTAGATGCCTTGATATGTGTGTTAAGTGCTTTCAGAGATTACAGGGCAGGAATGGCTCAGAGGATGGAAAGGAAGCATGCAAAAGTGGAAGGAATACAAGAAGTTGAAGGAACTGCAAAGCTGTCAGCCTGACCCTCTCACACTCAAACGGCTGTAACTTTAGCTACAGAGGTCCAAAAGACGCGGTTCCAGTTGCATTGGAAAGCTAACATCCGAGGCTTCGATTTGATATATAATATTTCATAGTTCACCTGACGCTAGACGACGCGACCGCGTGCTCCATGCGGCCACGTCGCAGTGACAAAAAACCAGCGTGGCAGATTTCTCCTCCAGCGATTTCTGGGCTGTTTCCGACCTAGTTTGCGGCCCAGAAAACACAGATTAGAGGCTATAAAGTGGGGGAATGCATCCATTCATAATCAAGCTTTCATATTCACAATTTTAGGAGTAGATGTAGTTTTTAGAAAGAGATGTTCTCTCCTCTCTCTTAGGATTAGGATTTAGGATTTCTCTTAGTTTTAGGAGTGCCTCTAAATCCCAGGTTCAATGTTCTTTTACTTTATATTTATCTCTTATTTTTAGATACTTTAATGCTTATATTAGTTATGTTGCCTATTTGGCTTATGCTACATTCATGTTATGGTTTTCTTTGAATTGATATTATTTGAGGTATTTCAGTTATTATTGCTTTCTTTTATTTACATGATTATTGCTTCCCATCTGAAGGCATTTTTATTCCAGTAGATTTACTTTTTTCCTTTTGGTTTTGGTTAAGAAATCAGTAACTCAGGAGTTATCCAATTCAACAGCATAATTGATAATTGTTATCTTGCCAATTGAATTGAACTTCAATAATCCCAATCTTTTCTTAGGAAATAAATAGGATTCGAAGATCAAACCAATTTGTCCCTTGACCTTCCTTTGCTTTAGTAAGGGTTAACAAAGTGGAATTAAGATTCAATTTTCATCATCATTGATAAGGATAATTAAGACTGGACTTCCAATTTTTCATACCTTGCCAAGAGTTTATTTTTATTATTATTATTTTATCTTTCATGTCATTCAACTAACTTTTTACCTTAATCCAAAACCCCAAAACACACTTTTTCATAACCAATAATAAGAACACCTCCCTGCAATTCCTTGAGAAGACGACTCGAGGTTTAAATACTCGGTTATCAATTTCAAAGGGGTTTGTTACTTGTGACAACCAAAACATTTGTATGAAAGGACTTTTGAAGGTTTAGAAACTATACTTGCAACGAGGATTTATCCGCAAATTTCTAGACCACGCAAAAGTTCTCTCATCAAGGAGGAACGACTGGAGGAGAAGAAACGGCAGTAGAAGACTGCGGAGGATCAACTAAACGGACCCGAGGAGTAGGGAACATCCTCCTCGGTCCAGGAGAGCTCGGTACAGATGGCTTTGACGGAACCTGAGAGGAGCCTTCCCCAGCCACCTTGGCCGAGATGTTTTGAGCCGCAGTAGCCTTCCTCACCTTCTTAAATGCTTTCATAGAGTCATTATTTTTGGCCATCTCTGAAAAACAAAAACAACCATAAAGCAGGTTACAAGCTGCTAAAAGAATGAAGCAAAGCAGAAACAAAGCAAAGACATATCAATTTTTAATACCCAATGCAGTTCGGACCAGGGACGGGTCCCCCAAAAATTTCTTAGTGTCAAGATGAGGAGGTTCCCCCCAAATATCCTCTAAAACATTTACAAAGGCCTGCTCGACTTCGTCAAGCATCTCCCACGTGTATCGAGACAGTACCACATTCTGTTGCCAACACAAGGGCAAGGCCGGCTCATCGTTCGCTTCTAGAAAAAACAGTCGAGTTCCCTCAACCGCTCGGATCTTAAAAAAGTAGTTCTTAAAATCCCTAAAGGACTCATCATACATGGCAAAAACTTTATGTCCTTGGGAAGATCTAAAGGAAATCCATGAGGCTTTCTTTTTTGAAGAAATCCTGGGCTTAGTTAAAACAAACAGATAAAGGAAGAGAGTCTGAGAAGGAGTAATGTCCAACTCTTGGCAAAGAAGCTGAATGATCTTGATAAAACCCCAGGAGTTCAGATGGAGCTGGGATGGAGCTACATTACACGACCACAGCAAATCGGTCTCAAAGGAAGTGAAAGGAAAAGTGATGTTCAACTGGCTGAAAAAATAGTCATAAGCATAAAAGAAAGGGCGCTCCCCTCGGATCAGAGCAGGAAAGCAAACCCTATCCTCGGAATCAGGTCTACCAATTTATAATTCCTTTCCTGATCTCTACTCTTACAGAGGCGGTGATGTTTCCTAAGCTCCACACAAAACTCAGCATTCACCACAGAAACACACATTAACATAAGGGAGTCCAACCAATCGGACATTCCCTTAGGAACCTTAGAAGATGTCTCTACAATATTTTTGCGAGAAGACATGGCCAACTAGTCCTACAAACAAGAAAAGAAAATGGATTACTAAAAAACATCTCAGACGAAATCAGAACAGCTCGGACAAGCATGACATAGAGCAATACAAGCAACAAAAGGAAACCCTAGGATCCACACTAAAGATCCAGGGGCATCCTTTGGAGGCAAGTTATGGAACAAGGACTCAGGAAAATCTACAAGTCTACATCTCTACACGTCCTAACAAGAAGATAATACCCCTTTTTTTTCAACAAAAGTGACACTCTGAGAAGAAAGCCACGAGCTACAAATCAAATAAAGTCATCAAAATAACTACCTCCCAAATTCACAGTCACAGCTCATCAACAAACGGAACTACCAAGCAACGAAAGTATCAAGAAGAAGTCATCAAAGACGCCACCTTTTTTAGAAAATAAACACCCCCCAAACAAACAAACGACGCGAAGAAAATCAAAACGAGCCACCAGAAAAATCGTTACTTTCTATAAAGGTTCATCAGTAAAATCATCAACATAGCGAAAGTCATCAAAAGAAGCAACCTTTTGGGTAAAGTAAATAGGTTCATAAAAACCAGAAAAACATGCAGCGCAGCAACAAGCGAGCACGACGACGCAAAAAGGTTCAAACTTTCCAAACATGCATTACCAAGAACCAAAGGCAAAGCAAAAGAAGTAAAGAAGCAAAAAGTAGAACCAACCTGGAAAAAGGAGAAAGCTTCGAAGGAAATTGAGGACGGAAAGATAGAATCTGGAATCACCTTTCAAAACAAAGAAAGCACCAACAATCACCAAACGACGTCACAGGGAGAAACCCAAAAATGCAAATTTCAGACAAAAACAGAAAGTGAGAAAGAAAAGGGAAGTTACGGTAAAGAAATAGAGAAGAGAAACCGTTTTTGTGAAAAAGTTCAAAATGAACAAAGAAACGGAGCATTAAAAGAATTAATGAGGTTATTAAAATCCTCGCGCATTCCCAAAGCAAGAGACGCGTGTTTTCAAAAGAATAAAAATTCAAAAAAGGAAACCTTTCGCATTCAAAGGAGAACTCTACAAAGATAAGGTCAAAAAAATGCTCGAGTTCGGCTTCATCAGAGAAGGATCGAAGTCCTAAAATTAAGACTCGACCTCAAAAGAAAGACCAAGCTCGAGCAGGGGCACTGTTCATATCCTGGGTCGAGCTGTCCGACCCGGGATGTTTAGCGACAAGGCAACCGACCTCTTCAGGTCAAACTATCCGACCTCTTCTTAAAGAGCTTGGCCAAATTGCCAGGAAAGCCCAATAAAGGGCCCAAATAGAGGAACACGACCCAAATCCAAAGGCAGCCCGAGCCTACAGAGATAAGGACGGTTCCCTTGAAGATAAGATGACCTCACTCAAAGGTAAGATAAGATAAGATAAGATAACTAACTTATCTTATCTAAAAGGGTCACTCCACACCATTATAAATACACCGGAGCACCCAGGTATAACTCATACTCTGATTCGACAAAAAATCTGTTTAATACCCTTGCTAACTTAAGCATCGGAGTCCCTTGCAGGTACTACCACCCTCCGGTGACAAAGGATCAGCAGCATAGCCAGTCCAACAAATCAGACGCAGTCACTCCAGCCACCATCCACCAGCCAGACACGTCATCTCCGACCAGTACAGAAGATCTCATCCGAGATCGACCTACAGTTTCAGGTAACCCTCGGAACATTCGGTCACTCCGGCCACCATCCACCAGCCGGACACATCAGCTCCGACCAGTACAGAAGATCTCATCCGAGATCGACCTACAGTTTCAGGTAACCCTCGGAACAGGTACTTAAGTGTAGGTTTATGTGATGAAATCCACTAAAATCAAGCCAAAATATATCGGAAAATATGGACACATCAATTCCCCCACACTTAAACAATAGCATATCCTCATGCTAAACCAAACATAGAGAATGATCAAGGGAAAACAACTTATTGAATGCAACTATCTAGATGCATGCAATTATACTATATAATATCTATACCTATCTATACTATCTAGTGTCCCATGAATTTGGTAAAAACAAACAAACAAATTTCCAAGCAAGAGTGTAGACTTTTAGGGCTAAGCAAAGAAATAATTCAACACAATCAATATCTAAAGAATTGATTTAATTCATCAAAATGAAGCAACTTGCAAGAATACATGATAAGGGGTGCGGAAACAAAGAATTAAGTAATTGAACCCTCACTTGGTGTGTATACACTCTAGTCACTCGGTGTTTAGGGTCAATTCACTCAAGTCTCCTCCTAATCATGCTTTCAAGGATTTGCTTTTTATCTAACAATCAACAAATATATGATGCATGAGTGCAAGTATCATGAGGTCTTTAGAGGGTTGTAATGGGGTTAGGGTTAAGGTAGGATAAATATGGCTAAGCGGGCTAAGGAATTGGATCTTTGATTAGCTCAAGTGTCTGACTCAACCTATATTAACCAAATAACAAAATAAGCATCCTAACCACCCATTACTTCTTTTAACACACATTCATGCCTTAGTTTCTATTCAAAACACATATGCATTCCTTATTCATTTTTTTTCTTTTCTTTGGGGCAACCTTTGTCCCCTCTTATTATTTTTTCCACTTCATTTTTTTCTTTTCTATTTCTTCTTTTTTTCTTTCTCTATGACAAATGCACTTGGTTAAAACAAATTGACACATGAATGTATACCCATTTTCCAAAGTTTTCAATAAAATACCAAAAATAAACTTTTTCATTCACTACCAATGTTTTCCGCAACGTCCCCCACACTTAAATGGAACACACACCTTCAACCTAATCTAATCAAAGATGTAATTCAAGGTGATTCATGGTTTTACGCTTAGGGTTTTAATGTTGTTACAATTAGAACAAAGGGGATTAAAAAGCTCAAAAGGGGTTAACAAAGGTAGATGCAAGGGTAGGTCCATATGGGTGAGTGAGTCTAATTCAAAAATGGCCTCAATCATGCTAAATGCATTCAAAGCATCAAATATTGGACATAAAGAATCAAGCAAAACCAATATTACAATCGTAGAAGGAGTATAGCATACAATGAACAAAAATAGTGGTTAAAATATGTAACCACTCATTAAAGCTCAAAAACTCACAAGGTATTTTGTTCTATCTCTCTTCTATGTTCCATATAAAAGAAAATCATTCAAGCAAGTGTAAAAATAGTTTTCCAAATCAATTTAATAGAACGCCCTAAAAACAAAATTCTTGGAAATCTTTGTTGTTTTTCACCAAAATTATTTCCTATATGTATGTATGTATGTGATGGATGCAATTTTCAAAATTTTCCGAGTTCTATTCCTAATTTTCAACAAACGAAAATTTATATGAACAATTAGGACAAAATTGGACTAGGTGCTATACTATTCACACCATCTAATCACAACTTCTATCTATAAATATATACCATGCAAAAGCAAAAAAGCCAAATGCAATAACTAGAAATAGACTAAGATATACATACCAAAAGAAAAATGCAATGCAGCAGTTAAAAACACTCAAAATATCTACAAGAAACATAATAAAGGAGAACAAAAATTTAAGTGCAAATTGTTCGGAAAACGAAATTTTGCGCCCCAAAAATGACGACTCCTCCCCACACTTAAGCGTTGCACGGTCCTCCGTGCACGAACACGATCCGAGGGAATGGCTCTGAAGAGCTCCACCTTTAGTTGGTGGATGCGGGGGGCTCCGGGTTGCTGTACACACAAGTAAACAACAATCGAGGAAAATGTCATATGAGTGTGGTATAATAAAGACAATGTGTCTATTCTAAGTGTGCGCACACTTTAGAACATACACATTGGCCCGGTAAAGCTGTATCCACACAATCAAAAAGTAAGCATGTGTTCCTCAATTAGATGGCTTAGGTTGCAATTAAAGAATAAGCAAGAGATGAGGCACAAACAAACCTAGTTAACCACAAAAGTGAATTGAGTATTTGATATTGGATATTTGAAATTGTGCCAGTGAAAACACAAAATTGGTATAGAATAGCACAATAAACAACAACCAATCCAATAATAAGCACAAAATTCCTTATTCATCATGAAACATAAAGAAAAGGGTCACATGATAAAGATATTTGTTGCAAAAAGTAACAAGCTTGATAAGAGTCAAGTTGAGTCACTCAAACGAATGCAAAGCATTAACAAGGAACAAGTACCAGTCATGTGATGAATTTAATATGGAAATCATGATCAACAAGTAAGTTTCCACTGAATTCACGTTATTCAATTCACTTATATAATTTGTCCTAGTGGTACAATCAAAACATGAGTTATCAAACCCACTATGTACTAGTAAATTAAGGCAAAGTATAAGTGTATTGATGAAATTCAATCAACAAGCAACTCGATCAACATCAAGCAAACACTTGCAATTTATTCAATTATCAAACAACTAAACAAAAACTAACATAATTACTAGAATGAAAATAAAATGCGAACAAAACTAACAAAAATAAGTAGAAAAAAGGGCAAAAGGGGGAGAAGAGAGGGATGGAGGGGGTGGAAGTACTTTAGGGTTTAATTGAAAGTGCATTAAAAATTTTGCCCAAAACAGCACTTGTGCATATGCACAAGTATGTGTGCGTACACACACTAGGTGAAACAGGGGAAGGTGTGCGCTCGCACCAGGTGTGCGAGTGCTCCAAACAGAAAGGTGATCAAGATGTGTGCGTACACACCAGCGTGTGCGTATGCACAAAACACACTTTTTTTATGACAACGATCATGTGTGCGTGTGCACAAAAGTCCGTGCGCACGCACAGAAGCAAAAATGGATGGGGTCTTCACGCGCACAAGCTGTGCTAGCGCTCCCACCAGAGGGGCTGTAATGACATGTGCGCGCGCACAACTTGGTGCGCACGCACAGATTACGCGAGAAAGGGGTTGTGTGCGCACGCACAAAAAGGTGCACTCTCACAGGTCGTAAAACACAGGAGACACGTGTGCACAAGGCATGCGAGCGCTGCCAGCAAAGTCTTTGTAAGGTAGTGTGCGTACGCACAGCTGGGTGCGTACGCAAAGGACGCGAAATGTAGAGGATTTGTGCGCGCGCACAAGTATGTGCGCACACACAGATGCCCTGTTTTTCAAAAATTTTTCTTCAATTTATGGGGCACTCTACCTTAGCTCAACACATATTTCAACCCCGGACATTCAAAAATCCACACATTCATGATCCATATACAGATCAACCTACTAAACTCAAAATTAAACTAATCCTAAGCTAACCAAGACAAATAAAAATGCAATAAACCAAGACTGTAAACTAAGACAAATAGTAAGAAAGATGTTACCATGGTGGGGTGTCCCCCAGCAAGCACATTGGTTTATAGTCCTTAAGTTGGACTTGTTGAGGAGACTCTTGCTAGGGTGGCTTGTGTTTTTACTCCTCCTTGAACCTCCATCCAAGCTTGGTTCTTAAAGGCCCTCCGGGATCCCATATTCGAGTTTCCCATTCTCTTTCTGGTGGATTTCTATGCTCCAAGCCGGATGGACAAGCTCCTAATTGACCCTTGTAGTATCCTAACATTCTCCGGGAACCACTCAATTGTACTCTGCATCCCACTTGAACTCTAATTCTTGAATTAATCTTCTTGAAAATCCTTGGACTCCTTTGCCAATCCATACTCCTTCTTCCACCATATACCAACCCAAGAAAGACCTTGAGTTGGTAGTCCGTCTCCAAGATCGCATATTGATGGGGGCCAATAAAGCTCATAGGTGAAATTACCACCCACTAAATATGTTCTAGGTTGTTAACTCCTTCCTCACCAACTTCCTCTTCCCCGTCACTCACATCATAAAAAGGAGCTTGTGAGAAGTCTACCTCCATGTCTCTCTCAAGCTCAAATAGAAGAGGTTCATTAGGATCATTGAGGGGATTGACCAAGAAGGACAAAAAATCATCAATGATGGAATCCTCATCTTGATCAATCTCCCTCAATTCTCTCTTTCTCTCCTCCTGTTCAATTACTCCATCTCTCTATCTTGCTGCACTTCAAGCTCCAACCCTTCTTCTTTTCCTTGTGGATCCATGCTCTCCTCTTCACTACAAGCCTTAGTTAATCCTTTACATTCCTCAAGAGGAATGCCTTGATCGGATGAGCGAAGTAGAATCAATCGGTTCACCGTTTCGCCTATGGTAGCCATGAAGTGTCCTTGTGTCCTTCGGAATCCTTATTGCTCTTGGAGAAAAGCTTGAAGGTCTTGATGGTCTTGGGCTAAGGGTGGGAAAGCTTCACATTGGGGTGAAGAATAAGGTTCATAAATTGGGAGAAAGTTTGTATGTGTGGAAGGTGACTCATGTTGGTAAGTGTTTAGAGGTGATATGTAAGAATGTGGTTGTTGGTAGCGGTGTGGTGTTTGAAAATGTGGTGATTGAGGGTTATGTTGAGGGTATGGATCATAGGTATATAGTGGTGGAGGTGTATAATCAAGATGAAATCCAGCATATCCTTGGTTTGGCAATGCATATTGGGGAGGGTTTTGCTCATTATAGTATAGAGGAGGTTGCTCCTTCCAAAATAGATGTTCCAATCCCATGATGCAATTCACAATTGAAGTTATCAAACCCTACAAAATGATCACAACCAAACTCCAAACCAAGAGCGTGATAACTCATAGAGAAAATAGAAAACAAAAATAAAAGACATCAAATAACAAAAGAGGCAAAAATCCTAATTAATAGAAAAAAAACAAGCAAGCAACCCTAAAAGTATCTATTCACACTATGGACATATTTACAACAACCAAAATATAGCACTCATAACGCTAGCTCCCCGGCAATGGAGCCAAAATTTTGATAGAAGACCAAATGTGGTTTCGGATTTTTCACAAAACAGATTTTCATTGTAAGTATAGCTTCGAACCAACAATTGATCCTAATCAAAATTCAATCCAAAAGATGTCACAATTCAATACAAAATTGTATACCGAGAGTATTTATACTCCGGGGTCATCTTCCCTAGCAACTAATGCCAATGAGTGCACACAATTTCGGTTGCGAGAGAGCAAAGGGGTTTTCAACGATTGAAAGCAAGAAATAAAGAGACAAAAGAACGAGACAAAATTGTAATTAAAAATTAATAAAGGAATAAAAGAACTATGTATGTAACATAAAGAAGTAAGACTCAAAATTGATTGAAAGGTGGTTCAAAACATAAATGAAACCTTGACTTGGGATGAGTTATGGAATCCCTTCCTTGCCATGACAACAACTATGATGATTATGATGGATTAATCTCACTAAGTCAACCCTTAACATCAAAGGATAAGTTAAGTGAGCATAATTGTTGTTAATCCACACATCCTAACTAACTTACCAAATTAATTGGTAAAAAGCTAACGTTAGTGGAAACAATAACAACTAACAACCCAAGAATTATCACTAAATATTGGACATTATAGCTCTAGTTGTCCATAAACTCATTTTCCCCAAGCCAAGGGGTGGAAATTATCCCATAATCAAAATTGGCATTTCATCAAACACATGCTGGGCATAAACATAAAATATGGCAAAATTGGTAAATTAAAGAAAGTTATGAACCACAAATGCTCAAAATCAATAAAAGCAACTCAAACAAACAAATAAGAGACATCAAACATCAAATTAAACAACCAAGAATCCAAAATTGCAAAACTATGTAAATATTGAAAAGAGAGATGAAAATAAATGTAAGTGTAGAACAAGTGGTATAATAAAGAGAGAATTAAAGAAATACTTACAATAAAATTTCTATAATCCCAAATCAAAACTTGAAGTTTAAAATTCTACAAACCTAAGAGAGAACTGAGAGAAAACCTAACCTAAACTACCCTAAAACTATTGCTACTATTTGTTTTCCTATTCTAAGATGGCTCCCCTTGTTATGTGTTGACATGCCCTTAATATAGCTTCTCAAACTAGCCTTCAGCACTTCAGAAATGGGCCTAGAGACCCCCAAAAATGCGCAGCACATTACTTTTTAATGGAGGCATGCGCTGGTACCTGTGCGTACGCACACTTTGCCAAATTTCCACTTGTGCGTACGCACAGAGGGTTGTGCGCATGCACGCATGCTGTTTTCCTTCTTGTGCGTACGCACGTAAGGTTGTGCGCGCGCACGCATGGCTGAGTGCTTCCTCTTTGTTTTTTTCATGTTTTCTCCCTTTGTACATGCTTCCTTCCACTTTTGCATATCCATTCTTGCCTCTTTGACCTGAAATCACTCAACAAACATGTCATGGCATCAAATGGAATAAAAATCGAATTTAATTGCTCAATTTATGCACAAAAATGCATGTTTTCTCATTTAGGTTCAATTTAGGGATCAAACACAAAAGTATGCTATTTTGGTGCTTAAGTGTAGGTTTATGTGATGAAATCCACTCAAATCAAGCCAAAATATATTGGAAAATATGGACTCATCAATTCTCCCAGACTTAAACAATAGCATGTCCTCATGCTAAACCAAACAAGGAGAATGATCAAGGGGAAACAACTTATTGATTGCAACTATCTAGATGCATACAAGTGTACTATATAATATTTAGACCTATCTATACTATCTATAGTGTCCCATAAATTTGGTAAAAACAAACAAATAAATTTCCAAGCAAGAGTATAGGCTTTTAGGGCTAAGCAAAGAAATAATTCAATACAATCAACATCTCAAGAATTGATTTAATTCATCAAAATGAAGCAACTTGCAAGTATACATGATAAGGGGTGCAGAAACATAGAATTGAGTAATTGAACCCTCACTTGGTGTGTATACACTCTAGTCACTCAGTGTTTAGGGTCAATTCACTTAAGTCTCCTCCTAACCATGCTTTCAAGGATTTGCTTTTCATCTAACAATCAACAAATATGTGATGCACGAGTGCAAGTATCATGATGTCTTTAGAAGGTTGTAATGGGGTTATGGTTAAGGTAGGATAAATATGGCTAAGCGGACTAAGGAATTGGATCTTTGATTAGCTCAAGTGTCTGACTCAACCTATATTAACCAAATAACAAAATATGCATCCTAACCACCCATTACTTCTTTTCACTCACATTCATACCTTAGTTTCTATTCAAAACACATATGCATTCCTTATTCTTTTTTTTCTTTTTTTGGGGCAACCTTTGTCCCCTCTTATTATTTTTTCCACTTCATTTTTTTTCTTTTATATTTCTTTTTTTCTTTCTCTATGACAAATGCATATGGTTAAAGCAAATTGACACATGAATGTACACCTATTTTCCAAAGTTTTAATAAAATACCCAAAATAAACTTTTTCATTGACTACCAATGTTTTCCATAACTTCTCCCACACTTAAATAGAACACACACCTTCAACCTAAGCTAATCAAAGATGCAATTCAAGGTGATTCATCATTTTATGCTTAGAGTTTTGATGTGGTTACAATTAGAACAAAGGGGATTAGAAAGCTCAAAAGGGGGTTAACAAAGGTAGATGCAAGGGTAGGTCTATATGGGTGAGTGAGTCTAATTCAAAAATGGCCTCAATCATGCTAAATGCATTTAAAGCATCAAACATTGGACATAAAGAATCAAGCAAAACCAAGATTACAATCGTAGAAGGAGCAGAGCACACAATAAACAAAAATAGTGCTTAAAATGTGTAACCACTCATTAAAGCTCAAAAACTCACAAGGTATTTTATTCTATCTCTCTTCTATGTTCCATATATAAAAAAATCATTCAAGCAAGTGTAAAAATAGTTTCCAAATCAATTCAATAGAACGCCCTAAAAACAAAATTCTTGGAAATCTTTGTTGTTTTCCACCAAAAATTATTTCCTATATGTATGTATGTGATGGATGCAATTTTCAAAATTTTCCTAGTTCTATTTCTAATTTTCAACAAACAAAAATTAACATGAACAATTAGGACAAAATTGGACTAGGTGCTATACTATTCATATATAAATATATACCATGCAAAAGCAAAAATGCCAAATGCAATTACTATAAATAGACTAAGATATATATATATATATACCAAAAGAAAAATGCAATGCATCAGTTAAAAATACTCAAAATATCTACAAGAAACATAATAAAAGAGAACAAAAATTTAAGTGCAAAGTTTTTGGAAAACAAAATTTTGCGCCCCAAAAATGACGACTCCTCCCCCACACTTAAGCATTGCACGGTCCTCCATACACAAACACGGTCCGGAGGAATGGCTCTGAAGAGCTCCACCTTTAGTTGGTGGATGCGGGGGGCTTTGGGTTGCTGTACACACAAGTAAACAACAATCGAGGAAAATGTCATATGAGTGTGGTATGATAAAAGACAATGTATGTATTCTAAGTGTGCACACACTTTAGAACATACACATTGGCCGTGTAGAGCGGTATCCACACAATCAAAAAGTAAGCATGTGTTTCTCAATTAAATGGCCTAGGTTGCAATTAAAGAATAAGCAGGAGACGAGGCACAAACAAACCTAGTTAACCACAAAATTGAATTGAGTATTTGATATTGGATATTTGAAATTGTGCCAGTGAAAATACAAAATTGGTATAGAATAGCACAATAAACAACAACCAATCCAATAATAAGCACAAAATTCCTTATTCATCATGAAACATAAAGAAAAGGGTCACATGGTAAAGATACTTGTTACAAAAAGTGACAAGCTTGATAAGAGTCAAGTTGAGTCACTCAAACAAATGCAAAGCATTAACAAGGAACAAGTACTGGTCATGTGATGAATTTAATATGAAAATCATGATGAACAAGTAAGTTTCCACTCAATTCATGTTATTCAATTCACTTATATAATTTGTCCTAGTGGTACAATCAAAACATGAGTTATCAAACCCACTAGATACTAGTAAATTAAAGCAAAGTATAAGTGTATTGATGAAATTCAATCAATAAGCAACCCAATCAACATCAAGCAAACACTTGCAATTTATTCAATTATCAAACAACTAAACAAAAACTAACATAATTACTAGAATGAAAATAAAATGCGAACAAAACTAACAAAAATAAGTAGAAAAAAGGGCAAAAGGGGGAGAAGAGAGGGATGGAGGGGGTGGAAGTACTTTAGGGTTTAATTGAAAGTGCATTAAAAATTTTGCCCAAAACAGCACTTGTGTATATGCACAAGTATGTGTGCGTACACACACTAGGTGAAACAGGGGAGGGTGTGCGCTCGCACCAGGTGTGCGAGTGCTCCAAACAGAAAGGTGATCCAGATATGTGCGTACGCACCAGGGTGTGCGTACGCACAAAACACACTTTTTTTAAGACAAGGATCATGTGTGCGCGGGCACAAGAGTCCGTGCGCACGCACAGAAGCAAAAATAGATGGGGTGTTCACGCGCACTAGGTGTGCTAGTGCTCCCACCAGAGGGGTTGTAATGACGTGTGCGCGGCACAACTTGGTGCGCATGCACAGGTCGCAAAACACAAGGAGACGCGCGCGCACAAGGCATCCGAGCGCTGCCAATAGAGGCTTTGTAAGGTAGTGTGCATACGCACAGCTGGGTGAGTACGCACAGGACGCAAAATGTAGTGGTTTTGTGCACGTGCACAAGTATGTGCGCACGCACAGATGTCCTGTTTTTCAAAAAAATTTCCATTTTCTCGGGCACTTTACCTTAGCTCAACACATATTTCAACCCCAAACATTTAAAAATCCACACATTCATGATCCATATACAGATCAACCTACTAAACTCAAAATTAAACTAATCCTAAGCTAACCAAGACAAACAAAAATGAAATAAACTAAGACTATAAACTAAGACAAAGGTGAGAAAGATGTTACCATGTTGGGGTGTCTCCCACCTAGCACATTGGTTTATAGCCCTTAAGTTGGACTTGTGGAGGAGACTCTTACTAGGGTGGCTTGTGTTTCCACTCCTACTTGAACCTCCATCCAAGCTTGGTTCTTAAGGGTCCTCCGGGATCCCCTATTTGAGTTTCCCATTCTCCTTCTTGTGGATTTCTGTGCTCCAAATCGGATGGACAAGCTCCTAATTGAACCTTATAGTACCCCAACATTCTCCGGGAACCACTCAATTGTACTCTACATCCCAGTTGAACTCCAATTCTTGAATTAGTCTTCTTGAAAATCCTTGGACTCCTTTGGCAACCCACACTCCTTCCTCCACCATATACCAACCCAAGAAGGACCTTGAGTTGGTAGTCCATCTCCAAGATCGCATATTGATGGGGGCCAATGAAGCTCATAGGTGAAATTGCCACCCACTCAATATGTTCTTGGTTGTCAACTGCTTCCTCACTAACTTCCTCTTCCCCATCACTCACATCATAACAAGGAAGTTGTGAGAAGTCTACTTTCATGTCTCTCTGAAGCTCAATGGGAAGAGGCTTATTTGGATCATTGAGGGGATTGACCAAGGAGGACAAAAAATCATCAATGATGGAATCCTCATCTTGATCAGTCTCCCTCAATTCTCCCTTTCTTTCCTCCGGTTCAATTACTCCACTCGCTCCCTCTTGTTGTACTTCAAGATCTAACCCTTCTTCTTTTCTTTGTGGCTCCATGCTCTCCTCTTCACTACAAGCCTTAGTTGATCCTTTACATTCCTCAAGAAGAATTCCTTGATTGGATGAGTGAAGTAGAATCAAGCGGTTCACCGCTTCGCCTATGGTAGTCATGAAGTGTCCTTGTGTCCTTCGGAATCCTTCTTGCTCTTGGAGAAAGGCTTAAAGGTCTTGATGGTCTTGGGCTAAGGGTGGGAAAGCTTCACATTGGGGTAAAAAATAAGGTTCATAAATTAGGAGAAAGTTTGTATGTGTGGGAGGTGACTCATGTTGGTAAGTGTTTAGAGGTAGTATGTAAGAATGTGGTTGTTGGTAGTGGTGTGGTGTTTGAAAATGTGGTGATTGAGGGTTATGTTGGGGTATGGATCATAGGTATATGGTGGTGGAGGTGTATAATCAAGATAAAATCCACCATATCCTTGGTTTGGCAATGCATATTGGGGAGGGTTTTGCTCATTGTAGTATAGAGGAGGTTGCTCCTCCGAAAATAGATGTTCCAATCCCATGATGAAATCCACAATTGAAGTTATCAAACCCTACAAAATGATCACAACCAAACTCCAAACCAAGAGCGTGATAACTCATAGAGAAAATAGAAAACAAAAATAAAAGACATCAAATAACAAAAGAGGCAAAAATCCTAAGTAATAGAAAAAAAACAAGCAAGCAACCCAAAAAGTATCTATTCACACTATGGACATATTTACAACAACCAAAATATAGCACTCATGATGCTAACTCCCCGGCAACGGTGCCAAAATTTTGATAGAAGACCAAACATGGTTTCGGATTTTTCACAAATTAGATTTTCGTTGTAAGTATAGCTCCGAACCAACAATTGATCCTAATCAAAATTCAATCCAAAAGATGTCACAATTCAATACAAAATTATATACCGAGAGTATTTAGACTCCTGGGTCGTCTTTCCTAGGAACTAATGCCAATGAGCGCACACAATTTTGGTTGCGAGAGAGAAAAGGGATTTTCAATGATTGAAAGCAAGAAATAAAGAGATAAAAGAACGAGACAAAATTACAATTAAAAACTAATAAAGGAATAAAAGAACTATGTATGTAATATAAACAAGTAAGACTCAAAATTGATGGAAAGGTGGTTCAAAACATAAATGAAACCTTGACTTGGGATGAGTTATGGAATCCCTTCCTTGCCATAACCACAACTATGATGATTATGATAGATTAATCTCACTAAGTCAACTCTTAACATCAAAGGATAAGTTAAGTGAGCATAATTGTTGTTAATCCACATATCCTAACTAACTTACCAAATTAATTGGTAAAAAGCTAGCGTTAGTGAAAACAATAACAACTAACAACCCAAGAATTATCACTAAATGTTGGACATTATAGCTCTAGTAGTCCATAAACTTATTTCCCCCAAGCCAAGGGGTGGAAATTACCCCATAATCAAAATTGGCATTTCATCAAACACATAGTGGGCATAAACATAAAATATGGCAAAATTGGTAAATTAAAGAAAGATATGAACCACAAATGCTCAAAATCAATAATGGCAACTCAAACAAACATATAAGAGCCATCAAACATCAAATTAAACAACTAAGAATCCAAAATTGCAAAACTATGTAAATATTGACAAGAGAGATGAAAATAAAAGCAAGTGTAGAATAAGTGGTATAATAAAGAGAGAATTAAAGAAATTCTTACAATAAAATTGCTATAATCCCAAATCAAAACTTGAAGTATAAAATTCCACAAACCCTAAGAGAGAATTGAGAGAAAACCTAACCTAAACTACCCTAAAACTATTCCTATTATGTGTTTTCCAATTCTAAGATGGCTCCCCTTGTTATGTGTTGACATGCCCTTAATATAGCCTCTCAAACCAGCCTTCAGCACTTCAGAAATGGGCCTAGAGACCCCAAAATCGATCAGCACGTGACTTTTTAATGGAGGCATGCTGACCATGTCCCCCAAGGGTGTATTGGTAAAGATTTTCTTCAATAAGATCGTGTTGCAAGTATAGCTCTACCAACAACAATCCTCAGGTGTCAAATTTAGAAGAGGAATTTAGTTGTCACAAGTTCAATCCCAATAGAAATAACTGAAGTATTCAAACCTCGGGTCGTCTCACATGGAATGGGCAAACATGTGCTTCAATATTGGTTAGAAATCCGGGGTTGTGAGTTATGAGCATGAAAATAAATGGGAATCTTAACAAGCAAGTAATCTTAAATTGCAACAAATTAATTCAATTAACTAAGCGAAACATGAGCAATTCCAATGAACAAGTAACATTCCACTTAATTCTATTATAAACCAAACAAGTAACTATAACTAAGGCAAAGAGTTAAGAAATTTGGTTTTCAGATATGAATAATAAAAGCAACTCTTGGCTAGGCATGGGAATTGGGGTCACCATCCTTGTCCAACAACCATATCTTGACAATTATGAGGAACCAAGCTCATTAAGTCTACTTCCAAAAGTCTTAAGTACGTAATATCTACTCCTAGACTTGAAGTATGTCAAATGGCTTTGATCACATCAACTCATAAGTCCCAACCTACCTACTAATTAGATTAGTAGTGGGTTGGCGTCAATGAGTATCAAATTGACCACCAAGGGCTCCCAAATCATCAAATCCATCAGACCCAATGACTCAAGTTTACCCAATTCCCTTGACCTAGGCCAAGAGTAAAGAAGACTACTCCATAATCAAAGTAAACAATTCATCAAACACATGGTAAGCATTAACAAAAGACATGTTCAAAATAGCCATTAAATTGAAATCTACAAGTACCCACTAACAATTATCAACATACAATCATCCAAACAACAAAGCTAAATATAGAAATCATCAATGTAACATCAACAAGTCAAGATTCACAACATTCATGAAATGGGTATAAAATGTCAATTAACAAGGATTCATAAAACTATCACTAGATATAAGCAAAATTGTAACAAGGAATTCAAATTGAACAATTAAAACTAGTAATTAACAAGATTTAATTCACAATCCAACAAGGGAAGATGAAATTAAAACTAGATCGAGATAGGAACAAGGGTTTCTCTTTCTAGAATAACCAAAGAACCAAAAAAACTCTAAAATTGTGTCTTAGTGTAAAATTGATTGATCCCCCCCTTTCCCCCTAGCATCCTTGGGTCTTTTCCATGCAGAAACAGCTTGAAATTAGGCCTGATGAGCCTCAGAAATCGCCAGGCACGATTTCCTTTAATGAGGTCACGTGCAGCTTCCCACGCATGCGCGCCATGCGTGCGTGCATGCCGATTACTTTTGCGATCCACGCGTGCGCGCCAAGCGTGCGTGCGCGTCGATGAGAATCTTTTGATCCGCGCGAATGCATCCATCCTTGCGCGCCGTTTCCAGCCAACTTCATCCGCGCTTGCGCATGGAGTGCGCGGGCGCGCCAATGCTGCTTCTCCCAAGATTTCAATTCTTCATGTTCCTCCCTTTTTGTACATGCTTTCTCCCTCTCTTCTAAGTCATTCCTACCCTATAATTCCTGAAATTACTCAACAAATACATCACGTTATCGAATGGCAATAGAAGAGGATTAAAATATGGCAATTTTAAGACAGAATAAGCATGTTTTCCATCATGGAGCAATATTGAGAAGTGAACACAAAACTATGCATTTCTTGCGAATAAGTGTGAGAAATATTGATAAAATCCCCTAAAATAAGCACAAGATAAACCACAAAATCGGGGTTTATCAAATCTCCCCACACTTAAACCAAGCATGTCCTCATGCTTAAAATAAAAAGACCAAAGATCATGGTGAGAAAGGGTTTATGAAATGCAAACTACCTAAATGGATGTATGCAACTAATGTAATATCATCTACCTACTTGGTCAAGAGTTAATCTATCCTCCAAGAATACATGTGAGCATATAGGGTGAAAATAGTATGTAATTCATGAATCCTACCAAATTGAATACCACTAAGGAGTGCATATAACTTGCTAAACAAACGCTTGTGAAAGCCCGGAACAAGCATTGAGCGTCGAACCCTCACCGGAAGTGTATCCGCTCTATTCGCTCAAGTGTATAGGGTTCATCACTCAATCTTTTCCTAATCATGCTTTCCAAGATTTGTCTTTCATCTAACAATCAACAATTACTTAATGCATGCTTACAAGTATCATGAGGTCTTATTCATGGGTTGTAACGGGGCTAGGGTGAAGGTAAGGATGTATATGGCCAAGTGGGCTTAAAATTTGAGTCCTTGATCAACCTAGGATCCACTAGACACATAAAACAACCTATACTACTACAATACATTACCTAGCTACCCTTGACTTTTGCTCTTTTTGCATATTCATACATTCTTTCCAATTCACACCCATATGCATTGTTTTTGTTACTTTATCTTAGGGCATCTTTGTCCCCTTTCATTGCTTTCTCTCTCTTTTTTTTTAAACCCCTTTTCTTGGGGTTTCTTTGTGAACAAAAGTTTCAATGCATACAGTTTAATCATTCAACACATGAGTATGTTCCCAAATCCTAGAATTTCCAATTACACTACAATTACACACCTATATATCTACCCTAATTCCCCAAGTATACCCTCCTATTTGAATGATACACATCCTAACTTACCTAAGCTAATCAAGGATCCAAATTCAGGGACATTCATGGTTTTTTACTCAGGGCTGTTGATGTGCTCTATCTAAGAACAAAAGGGGGTTTATCATAGGCTCAAAATTGGTTAGCAATGGTAGATAAAAGGGTTAAGGCCATTTGGGAAAAGTGACTATTAAAATGATGCCCTCAATCATGTAAATGCATTCATACACAAAGCAATGGACATATAGAATCAGACAAAGTAAGGATCACAATCATAAAGAGAGAGATATGCACACAAGAATGGAAATAATGGTTAGAGGATGTAACCATGCAATAGGCTCAAAACTTTCATGCTTGTGTTCTTAGCTCAATCACTATGTTCCAAAATATATTCTTAAAGCAAGTTTACTGCAAAAAAATTTTCAGAATTTTGGTAGGTCACCCAAAACACAGTTTCTTGGAAAGGAAGTTATTGTTTTGACCAAGTAACTCTATAGAAACTAACTATCATGCAAAGGGTATTTATAAGCAAAACTAATTACACATGCAATATACTAACTTCTAGGCAAAAATAAATCCATGGGTATCGAAGGGAAGAGATTGTTACCCATGGAGATCGGTCGAACGACCTCCCCACACTTTAGAAATTAGCGCGGTCCTCCGTGCTACGAATAATACGCAAGGACGGTCGGGACCGGAACTTTCACTATCCCCTTCATCAGAACTCCCATCACTTGGATTTGAGGTGGATGTGAATATTTTGGGTTCCTCCATGCTAGGGGTAATATAACGCAGAAGCTTCTTGATGTAAGTATATCGGCGGTGGTTGCGCCGCTCATATCTATCAAGCTTCCAGTGAAGATCTTCTATCCTTTGATGTGTGGACCTCAGTGGTGGTGATGATGAGCTAGAAGAAAAAAGAAGTGGCAGGGCCATGTCGAGGCTTGGTTTGTTCATGGGAAGGTGTAAGTATTTTCCGCTTGGGACCACATCGGCCTTAGCCGGAACTATAATCTTTTTGTCCTTGGCTTCCCAAGAAACACCCACAGCAGCAACTAAATCAGATACCAATGCTGGAAATGGTAAATTACCCTGGTCGTGAACTTGACTCATCGCTTGCTTGACAAGAAGCGGAATGTTCATCGGCTTCTCCGTGAGAACACACCAAACAAGCAAGGCGAGGTCTGCCATGAGGGACGACTTGTGGGTGCTAGGTAGCACATAGTGAGATAGGATCTGGGCCCAAGCTCTAGCTTCTACAGTGAGGAAGCGAGCGTCAATGCTCTTGGGCCTCATCCGCAGTCGACCATGGATCCAAAATGCCTCTGGTTCAGCAATGACTCGGAGGATCGAGTCCCAATCGAATCCAAACTTCTCTCGCTGACGTAAGACTTCTTGGTAGCCATCCATGTCACTTGATACCGGTAGAACATTAAGCACTTGCTGAATAGCCTCTTCTGAAACCGAGACTTGCTTCCGGCGCATGTATACCAATTGAGGAGAGGGAAGATGGTAGTTAGTGTAGAATTCTTCCACCCAGGAGAGGTTGATTTCCCTTGGTTTCCTCAAGAGAAACTCCCATCCTCACTGTTCAATACGGGGCAAAATATAAGGAGCAACCTTGTCCGGCGGAGCGAGTAGATGCTCAAGATGATAGTTCCTTATAGCTATGGAGGGGAACATAAGTTCATAGAAGCAGTTGGGAAACCTTGAAGAATCTTTCACCGATTTGCCCTTGTCATTCTCATCAATAGGAGCGGGTGTCTTCCCTTTTTTAGATAGGGGTTTGGCTCCTAATGAAGAGCGCGCCTTAGAGTTTGACCTTTGGGGTGCCCTTTTTGCGGTCGGTTTCCTCGAAGCTATCTCCTAGCCTTTCTTGGTGGCCATCCTAAAAAGGAAGGGAAGGAAGGAAAACATTAAACCCAAGAATCAATTTGACAAAAACATGCAAGTAACTTGTAGTGATGATGAGCGGATAATTTATACGCTTTTTGGCATTGTTTTTACTTAATTTTTAGTATGATTTAGTTGGTTTTTAGTATATTTTTATTAGTTTTTAATTAAAAATCACATTTCTGGACTTTGCTATGAGTTTGTGTGTTTTTCTGTGATTTCAGGTATTTTCTGGCTGAAATTGAGGGAGCTGAGCAAAAATCTGATTCAGGCTGAAAAAGGACTGCTGATGCTGTTGGATTCTGACCTCCCTGCCCTCAAAGTGGATTTTCTGGAGCTACGGAACTCCAAATGGCGCTCTCTCAATTGCGTTGGAAAGTAGACATCCAGGGATTTCCAGCAATATATAATAGTCCATTCTTTGCTCAAGGATAGACGACGTAAACTGGCGTTCAACGCCAGTTCTATGTTGCAGTCTGGCGTCCAGCGCCAGAAACAAGTTACAAGTTAGAGTTCAACGCCAGAAACAGGTTACAACCTGGCGTTGGACACCCAAAACAGCCCAGACACGTGAGAAGCTTAAGTCTCAGCCCCAGCACACACAAAGTGGGCCCCAGAAGTGGATTTCTGCGCTATCTATCATAGTTTACTCATTTTCTGTAAACCTAGGTTACTAGTTTAGTATTTAAACAACTTTTAGAGATTTATTTTGTATCTCATGACATTTTTAGATCTGAACTTTGTACTCTTTGACGGCATGAGTCTCTAAACTCCATTGTTGGGGGAGAGGAGCTCTGTAGCGTCTTGATGAATTAATGCAATTATCTCTATTTTCCATCCAAACACGCTTGTTCCTATCTAAGATGTTCATTCGCGCTTCACTATGAAGAAGGTGATGATCCGTGACACTCATCACCTTCCTCAATCCATGAACGTGTGTCTGACAACCACCTCCGTTCTACATCATATTGAATGAGTATCTCTTAGATTTCTTAATCAGAATCTTCGTGGTATAAGCTAGAATTGATGGCGGCATTCATGAGAATCCGGAAAGTCTAAACCTTGTCTGTGGTATTCCAAGTAGGATTCAAGGATTGAATGGCTGTGACGAGCTTCAAACTCGCGATTGTTGGGCATAGTGACAAACACAAAAGAATCAAGGGATTCTATTCCGACATGATTGAGAACCAACAGATGATTAGCCGTGCTGTGACAGAGCATTTGGACCATTTTCACTGAGAGGACGGGAAGTAGCCATTGACAACGGTGACACCTCACATACAGCTTGCCATGGAAGGAGCCTTGCGTGTGTGAAGAGGAGTACAAGAGAAAAACTGAAATAAAGAAGACAAAGCATCTCCAAAACCCCAACATATTCTCCATTATTGAGTAACAAGTATTTGTTTTATGCCCTTTGACTTTTTACAATTAAAACTAAGAATTATTATTGATATTATATCCTGACTAAGAGTTACAAGATAACCATAGCTTGCTTCAAATCAACAATCTCCGTGGGATTCGACCCTTACCCACGTAAGGTATTACTTGGACGACCCAGTGTACTTGCTGGTTAGTGGTACAAGTTGTGAAACGTGTGATTCACAATTCGTGCACCAAGTTTTTGGCGCCGTTGCCGGGGATTGTTTGAGTTTGAACAACTGACGGTGAATCTTGTTGCTTAGATTAGGAAATTTTTGTCTTTTGGGTCAGAGTCTTTTATTTTCTTTTCAAAAATTTTTTCAAAAAAAAATATTATTTTTCTTGTTTGATCTTTAATTTTTCTTGTTCTGTTTCTTTTCTTGTTTTTCTTGTGCCTTTTCAAAACATTAATTTTCAAAAAAAAATTTACTCCTTCAAAACAATTGTTATATCCATAACTCAGTTGGCTAGAGCATTGGTCTATGTTCTTGGTAATTGGGTATTTTCTTTTCAAAATCTTCTTTTTCAAAAAATAATTTTTCTATTAAATCTTGTACCAAACTTTAAGTTTGGTGTTTTCTTGTTGATTTTTCTTTATTTTTCGAAAATTTTAGCTTGGTTTTCTAAAAATTTTAAGTTTGGTGTTCCTTCTTCATGTTCTTGTTGTTCTTGTGAGTCTTCAAGGCGTTCTTGAGTTTTCCTTGTGTCTTGATCTTAAAATTTTTAAGTTTGGTGTTCCTTGGTGTTTTCCCTCCAAAATTTTCGAAAACAAGGAGTATTAGATCTAAAAATTTTAGATCTTGTATTATTTTATTTTTTTTCTCTTTCCTTATTAAATTCAAAAATATCTTTTCCCTATATTTTAAAGCAATTTTTCGAAAATCAATTTTAAAATTTAGATTTTTTATTTCAAAATTTAAAACCCTTTTCAAAAAAAAATCATATCTTTTTCAAAACTTCCTAACCACTTTCTCTCTCCTCATTTTTTCGAAAATCCTCACCCAATTTTTAATTATTTTATTTTAATTTATTTCATTTTTGAAATAAATAAATAAATAAATAAATAAAAATATATTTTTTTTCTAATTTTACATCATCTCCCTTTCTCCATCATGGATCTAAGTGGAAATGAACAGTCCAGAAAGACTCTGGGGTCATATGCTAACGCCTCTACTGCTTCATATGGGAGTAGTATCTGCATACCCTCCATTGGAGTCAGTAGCTTTGAGTTGAATCCTCAGCTCATTATCATGGTGCAGCAAAGCTGCCAGTATTCTGGTCTTCCACAGGAAGAACCTACAGAGTTTCTGGCACAGTTTTTACAAATTGCTGACACAGTACATGATAAGGAAGTAGATCAGGATGTCTACAGATTATTACTGTTCCCATTTGCTGTAAAAGACCAAGCTAAGAGGTGGTTAAATAACCAACCTAAGGCTAGCATAAAGACATGGAAACAGCTGACAGAAAAATTTCTGAATCAATACTTTCCTCCAAAACGGATGACACAGCTAAGGCTGGACATCCAAGGCTTTAAACAAGGAGATAATGAATCTCTTTATGATGCCTGGGAGAGATACAGAGAGATGCTAAGAAAATGCCCCTCTGAAATGTTTTCAGAGTGGCTTCAGCTAGACATCTTCTATTATGGGCTTACAGAAAGGGCTCAGCTTTCTCTAGATTACTCAGCTGGTGGATCTATCCACATGAGAAAGACAATTGAAGAAGCTCAAGAGCTCATTGATACAGTTGCCAGAAATCAGTATCTGTACCTAAGTAGTGACCCTTCCATGAAAGAAGAGGTTAAAACAGTAATTGCTGAACTCAATCCTGCAGAACAAGCTGCTGAATTCAATCAGCAATTGGATTTTCTAACAAAACAGTTAGCCGAAATCAAGGAGAGACTACAAGAGACAAGGATGGCTAATATAAATATGGAAGAACAATTAAAGCAAACAAAGCAGCAGCTGTCAAAACAAATAACAGAAGAATGCCAAGCAGTTCAATTAAGAAGTGGGAAAACATTAAATACCCCACCTCAAGGTGGCAGGAAGCCAAGAAATGAGCAAACTACCCAAATTCCATCTAAGGACAGTAAGAGCCCGGGGAAAAATAATTCTGGCGCTAAAACGCCAGAAATTGGGTGGAAGGCTGGTGCTGAACGCCCAAACCATGCTCAAGACTGGCGTTCAACGCCAGAAACAAGCAAGGAACTGGCGTTGAACGCCCAAAGGAAGCACAGTTCTGGCGTTCAGACGCCAGGAACTGATGAGGAGTTGGCGTCTAACGCCACTCCAGCATCCAACCCTGGCTTTCAAATGCCAGTGAGGGATCAGACACCTGCAAGTGTTGATAATAAATCCCTCAAGAAGGCTTCTCAACCTACCTCTGTAGGAAATAAACCTGCAGCAACTAAGGTTGAGAAATACAAAGCCAAGATGCCTTATCCTCAAAAACTCCGCAAAGAGGAGCAGGATAAGCAGTTTGCCCGCTTTGCAGACTATCTCAGGACTCTTGAAATAAAGATTCTGTTTGCAGAGGCACTTGAGCAAATACCCTCTTATGCCAAGTTCATGAAAGATATCTTGAGTCATAAGAAGGATTGGAGAGAAACTGAAAGAGTTCTCCTCACTGAAGAATGCAGTGCAGTCATTCTGAAAAGCTTCCCAGAAAAGCTTAAAGATCCCGGGAGCTTTATGATACCATGCATATTAGAGGGTAACTGCACCAAGACAGCTCTTTGTGATCTTGGGGCAAGCATCAACCTAATCCCTGCATCCACTATTAGAAAGCTCGGCTTGACTGAAGAGGTCAAACCAACCTGGATCTGTCTTCAACTTACTGATGGCTCCATTAAATACCCATCAGGCATAATTGAGGACATGATTGTCAAGGTTGGGCCATTTGCCTTCCCTACTGACTTTGTAGTGCTGGAAATGGAGGAGCACAAGAGTGCAACTCTCATTCTAGGAAGACCATTCCTAGTAATTGGACGAACCCTCATTGACGTCCAAAAAGGGGAGATAACCCTGAGAGTCAATGAGGATGAGTTTAAGTTGAATGTTGTCAAAGCTATGCAACATCCAGACACATCAGACGACTGCCTGGGCATTGATATTATTGACTCCCTGGTGGAAGAGGTCCATATGACTGAGAGTCTCGAATCAGAGCTAGAGGACATTTTTAAAGATGTTCAGCCTGATCTGGAGGAACCAGAGGAAATAAAAGAACCTCTAAAAACTCCTCAGGAAAAGGAGAAACCTCCTAAACCCGAACTCAAATCACTACCACCATCCCTGAAATATGCATTTCTGGGAGAAGGTGACACTTTTCCTGTAATCATAAGCTCTGCTTTAGGGCCACAGGAAGAGAAAGCACTAATTCAGGTGCTAAGGACACACAAGACAACTCTTGGGTGGTCCATAAGTGATCTTAAGGGCATTAGCCCAGCCAGATGCATGCACAAGATCCTATTGGAGGATGATGCTAAGCCAGTGGTTCAACGACAGAGGCGGCTAAATCCCGCCATGAAGGAAGTGGTGTAGAAAGAGGTCACTAAATTACTAGAGGCTGGGATTATCTATCCTATTTCTGACAGCCCCTGGGTGAGCCCTGTCCACGTTGTCCCTAAGAAGGGAGGAATGACAGTGGTTCATAATGAAAAGAATAAACTGGTTCCTACAAGAACAGTTACAGGGTGGCATATGTGTATTGACTACAGAAGGCTCAATACAGCCACTAGGAAGGATCATTTTCCTTTACCATTCATAGACCAGATGCTAGAGAGACTAGCAGGTCATGAATATTACTACTTTTTGGATGGCTATTCAGGTTACAACCAAATTGCAGTAGATCCTCAGGACCAAGAGAAAACAGCATTCACATGTCCTTCTGGAGTGTTTGCCTACAGAAGGATGCCTTTTGGTCTGTGTAATGCACCTGCAACCTTCCAGAGGTGCATGCTCTCTATCTTCTCTGATATGGTAGAGAAGTTTCTGGAAGTCTTCATGGATGACTTTTTAGTATTTGGAGACTCATTCAGCTCCTGTCTTAACCATTTAGAACTTGTTCTGAAAAGATGCCAAGAGACCAACCTAGTTTTAAACTGGGAAAAATGTCACTTTATGGTGACTGAAGGGATTGTCCTTGGGCATAAAATTTCAAACAAGGGAATAGAGGTGGATCAAGCTAAAGTTGAAGTAATTGAAAAATTACCACCACCTTCCAATGTTAAGGCAATCAGAAGCTTTCTGGGGCATATAGAATTCTATAGGAGGTTTATAAAGGATTTTTCAAAAATTGCAAAACCTCTGAGCAATCTGCTAGCTGCTGACACGCCATTTGTGTTTGACACAAAGTGTCTGCAGGTGTTTGAGACCCTGAAAGCTAAGCTGATCACAGCACCAGTTATTTCTGCACCAGACTGGACATTACCATTCGAACTAATGTGTGATGCCAGTGACCATACCATTGGTGTAGTATTGGGACAGAGGTATAACAAGCTTCTCCATGTCATTTATTATGCTAGCAGTGTTTTAAATGATGCCCAAAAAAATTACACAACCACAGAAAAAGAATTACTTGCAGTGTTTTATGCCATTGACAAGTTTAGATCCTACTTAGTAGGATCAAAAGTGATTGTGTACACTGACCATGCTGCTCTTAAATATCTACTCACAAAGCAGGATTCAAAGCCCAGGCTCATAAGATGGGTTTTACTTCTGCAAGAGTTTGATATAGAAATAAGAGACAGAAAAGGGACAGAGAATCAAGTAGCTGATCACCTGTCCCGGATAGAACCAGTAGCAGGAGCATCCCTCCCTCCTACTGAGATCTCTGAAACTTTTCCAGATGAGCAATTGTTTACTATTCAGGAAGCTCTGTGGTTTGCAAACATTGCAAACTATAAGACACAAGGTTCTCCTTCTGTAACCATGGAGAGGAAGCATGAAAAGCTTCTCTCATTGCAGAGTCAACCAAAGCCCCCACAGTCAAAATCTAAGTTTGGTGTTGGGAGGCCACAACTAAACTCTAAGTTTGGTGTTGAACCCCCACATTCAAACTCTAAGTTTGGTGTTGGGAGGTTCCAACCTTGCTCTGATTATCTGTGAGGCTCCATGAGAGCTCACTGTCAAGCTATTGACATTAAAGAAGCGCTTGTTGGGAGGCAACCCAATGTTATTTAATTATATCTATTTATTTTCCATGGCTATTTTATGTTTTCTTTAGGTTGATGATCATGTGAAGTCACAAAAACAAATGGAAATTCAAAAACATAATGAAAAACAGCATGAAAAATAGCACACCTTGGAGGAAGATCATTCTGGCGTTTAAACGCCAGAAACAAGCATCTGTCTGGCGTTTAACGCCAGAAACAAGCACCAAGCTGGCGTTTAACGCCAGAAACAAGCATCAGTCTGGTGTTAAACGCCAGAAACAGGCTACATTTGGGCGTTTAACGCCAGAAACAGGCAGCAGTCTGGCGTTAAACGCCAGGATTGCACAGTAAGGGCATTTTGTACGCCTAATTGGAGCAGGGATGCTAAATCCTTGACCCCACTGGATCTGTGGATCCCACAGGATCCCTACCTACCTCACCATTCAAATTCAAACCATTTTCCTCCCAAACCCACCCATTCACACACTTCCATCTCCTCCATCTTCTCCACTTCTTTCTTCTTTTGCTCGAGGACGAGCAAACCTTCTAAGTTTGGTGTGGTAAAAGCATTGCTTTTGTTTTTCCATAATTCAGTGGTAGAGCAATTGACTGTAGATCAAAGAGCTTTGAGGAAAGAGCAACAAAGGCAAGGAAGAGACATAGAAGAGCTCAAGAGCACCATTGGTTCTTCAAGAAGAGGAAGACGCCACCCTCATTAAGATGGACCCATTCCTTAATCTCCTTGTTCTTATTTTCCTGTTTTTCGTTTACTATGCTTCATGTTTAATTATGTTTGTGTCTTTACTATATGATGACTAGTACCTAAGTGTCTATGTCTTAAAGATATGAATGTCCTATGAATCCATCACCTTTCTTAAATGAAAATTGTTTTCTGAAAAAGAAAAAGAAGTACATGAATTTCAAATTTTAAAATAGTTTAATTATTTTGTTGTGGTGACAATACTTTTTGTTTTCTGAATGAATGCTTGAACAGTGCATATGTCTTTTGAATTTGTTGTTTATGAATGTTAAAATTGTTGGCTCTTGAAAGAATGATGAAAAAGGAGAAATGTTATTTGATAATCTGAAAAATCATAAAAATGATTCTTGAAGCAAGAAAAAGCAGTGAAGAACAAAGCTTGCAGAAAAAAATACGAAAAAAAAAAGAGAGAGAGCAAGAAAAAGAAAAAGCAAGCAGAAAAAGCCAAAAGCTCTTTAAACAAAAAGGCAAGAGCAAAAAGCCAATAGCCCTTAAAACCAAAAGGCAAGGGTAATAAAAAGGATCCAAGGCTTTGAGCATCAGTAGATAGGAGGGCCTAAAGGAATAAAATCCTAGCCTTAGCGGCTAAACCAAGCTGTCCCTAACCATGTGCTTGTGGCGTGAATGTGTCAAGTGAAAACTTGAGACTGAGCGGTTAAAGTCGAGGTCCAAAGCAAAAAAAAAAAAACAGAGTGTGCTTAAAAACCCTGGACACTTCTAATTGGGGACTTTAGCAAAGCTGAGTCACAATCTGAAAAGGTTCACCCAGTTATGTGTCTGTGGCATGTATGTATCCGGTGGTAATACTGGAAAACAGAGTGGTTAGGGCCACGGCCAAGACTCATAAAGTAGCTGTGTTCAAGAATCAACATACTGAACTAAGAGAATCAATAACACTATCTAAATTCTGAGTTCCTATAGATGCCAAAACTGTTCAGAAGCAAAAAGCTAATAGCCCGGCTCATCTAATTAACACTGATCTTCATAGATGTTTTTGGAATTCATTGTATATTCTCTTCTTTTTATCCTACTTTGTTTTTAGTTGCTTGGGGACAAGCAACAATTTAAGTTTGGTGTTGTGATGAGCAGATAATTTATACGCTTTTTGGCATTGTTTTTACTTAGTTATTAGTATGATTTAGTTGGTTTTTAGTATATTTTTATTAGTTTTTAATTAAAAATCACATTTCTAGACTTTACTATGAGTTTGTGTGTTTTTCTGTGATTTCAGGTATTTTCTGGCTGAAATTGAGTGAGCTGAGCAAAAATCTGATTCAGGCTGAAAAAGGACTGCTGATGCTGTTAGATTCTGACCTCCCTGCACTCAAAGTGGATTTTCTGGAGCTACAGAACTCCAACTGGCACGCTCTCAATTGCGTTGGAAAGTAGTCATCCAGGGCTTTCCAAAAATATATAATAGTCTAAACTTTGCTCAAGGATAGATGACGTAAACTGGCGTTCAATGCTAGTTCCATGTTGCAGTCTGGCGTCCAGCGCCAGAAACAAGTTACAAGTTGGAGTTCAATGCCAGAAACAGGTTACAACCTGGCGTTGAACGTCCAAAACAGCCTAGGCACGTGAGAAGCTTAAGTCTCAGCCCCAGCACACACCAAGTGGGCCCCAGAAGTGGATTTCTGCGCTATCTATCATAGTTTACTCATTTTCTGTAAACCTAGGTTACTAGTTTAGTATTTAAACAACTTTTAGAGATTTATTTTGTATCTCATGACATTTTTAGATCTGAAATTTGTACTCTTTGACGACATGAGTCTCTAAACTCCATTGTTGGGGGTGAGGAGCTCTGCAGCGTCTTGATGAATTAATGCAATTATCTCTGTTTTCCATTCAAACACGCTTGTTCCTATCTAAGATGTTCATTCGTGCTTCACTATGAAGAAGGTGATGATCCGTGACACTCATCACCTTCCTCAATCCATGAACGTGTGTCTGACAACCACCTCCGTTCTACATCATATTGAATGAGTATCTCTTAGATTTCTTAATCAGAATCTTCGTGGTATAAGCTAGAATTGATGGCGGCATTCATGAGAATCCGGAAAGTCTAAACCTTGTCTGTGGTATTCCGAGTAGGATTCAAGAATTGAATGGCTGTGACGAGCTTCAAACTCGCGATTGTTGGGCGTAGTGACAGACACAAAAGAATCAAAGGATTCTATTCCGACATGATCGAGAACCAACAGATGATTAGCCGTGCTGTGACAGAGCATTTGGACCATTTTCACTGAGAGGACGGGAAGTAGCCATTGACAACGGTGACACCTTACATACAGCTTGCCATGGAAGGAGCCTTGCGTGTGTGAAGAGGAGTACAAGAGAAAAACTGAAATAAAGAAGACAAAGCATCTCCAAAACCCCAACATATTCTCCATTATTGAGTAACAAGTATTTGTTTTATGCCCTTTGACTTTTTACAATTAAAACTAAGAATTATTATTGATATTATATCCTGACTAAGAGTTACAAGATAACCATAGCTTGCTTCAAATCAACAATCTCCGTGGGATTCGACCCTTACTCACGTAAGGTATTACTTGGACGACCCAGTGCACTTGCTGGTTAGTGGTACAAGTTGTGAAACGTGTGATTCACAATTCGTGCACCAAGTGCCCATTATGAATGTAAAAGCAAGGGTCATGACACTTGGCATGGGATGCAAGAGGAAGTAAAGCATGCAATGGCATGAGAAGAGCAATCTCAAGCATTCATAATAAAGAGCAAGTCATGTTCAATTAATATCTAATTGGCAAGTATGAACTTTAAGCACACAAATTAGACTCAATGCATTTAAGAGAAAGCAAGTGAACGAGGAAGGAGCACTAATTTGAAAGTATATGACTAAAATGAACCAAAATGATATGTGTACATTTCCTCGAACACTTGGCGTGCAATAATCAAGCAATGAGCAATTATGAGATGCTAAACCAATTCAAAGCCCAAAATAGAACATCAATCATCACATAAACATCACACAATGGCAAAGGTGAGAAAAATAATGACAAAAGATCTATTAATACAAATTAAGCTCAAATTCAACATCCATGGAGAAATAAGGAAAAAGAAAAAGTAAGCAAACAAAAAGCAAGAAACATCATCATGCAAGTAAAAGAGAAACTAAGTAAGGCAATAAGAAGCATCTAACTAGAAGAAATAATGCAAAGAAAAATGGAAGTAAAGAAATGGAAGAAGTGAAACATTGAAAAGTATGAAGGAACAAGGTTGAATCTTCTTTTGTGAAGATGAGAGAGAAAATAGGAGAAGTGTAGTGCCACCGGAAAAGGTTGTTGTCACCAGTGAGTGGCCGGAGACAGTGGTGGTGGGTTAGGGAAGAAGAAGAAGAGAAGGGAAATGATGGAGGAAGAAGGAAAAGAAACTAAGAAAGAAAAGGGGTTGAGGGAGAAAGAAAACAGGACCAGGCGCGAAAGTATAAAACTGACTCGCGCAACCGGCGCGCGCGCGCAAAATGCGTTGGCGCATCGGTGAGGGTACTAGCAGATGACGCGTGCGCGTCAGTGGCGCGTGCGAGGGAAGTCGTGCCTCAGGCACAGAAGTGGCACAAAGTTGGCTCAGGTCTCTGGTTTTTGTACCAGAGTGAATCAGGGAGGCAGGCGCGTGGACGCACACCTTGCGCGGACGCGTGCTTGAGGTATATCGCGACTAGCACGGACGCGTCAATTTTGGCATAAGGTTGGCCCAATTGTGGCACAACTATCTGGTTTTTGTACCAGAGAGTCCACATATCTCCATCGGCGCGCGCGCGCACCGTGCGCTTGCACGTCGATGGTTAAATTGTAATGGTGTGCGCAGGCGGCATGTACGCGAACACGTGGGTGCCTGGCGCGAGTTGGGCACAAAGTGGGCATGACTCTCGGGTATTTGGCCCAAGAGTGGAATTGCGCTACCGGCACGCGTGCACACTGTGCGCTGGCGCGTCGGTGCCCTTCTTCAAAGAAATTCTTTTGTTTTCTTTTTCCTTTTTCACATCCTATCTATATGAACATCCTATCTATCCAACAAAATCAACAAAGCTAGCATTCCTATGCACTCAATCAATCATCAAGAGATCACAAAATTCACAAGAAACTAAGGATACAAATAAGATGGTATAAACAAGGAAGATCTTACCACGGTGGGGTGCCTCCCACCAAGCACTTTTCTTTAATGTCCTTAATTTGGACGGTCCTTTTCTTAAGCTTCCTCTCTCCTTGGTGCATCCTCCAATATGTACACATCTAGCTCTTTTGGGGGCTTGCAACCATGATACTTCTTCACTCTATGTCCATTCACTTTAAAAGTTGCTTCACTCTTGGGATCAAACAATTCCACCACTCTGTAGGGCTTCATCTCCTTCACCTTGAAAGGTCCTTCTCATCTGGAGCGGAGCTTGCCAGGCATGAATCGGAGCCTTGAGTTGTAGAGGAGGACCTCATCACCTTCTTGAAAGTCCTTCTTCCGGATGTGATGGTCATGGAATGCTTTAATCTTTTCCTTGTAGATTCGGGGATTCTCATATGACTCGTTCCTCAAACACTCAAGCTCTTCTAGTTGTAACTTCCTAGCTTCACCCACCTTGGCCAAATCCATGTTGCACTGCTTTACCGCCCAATAGGCTCGATGCTCAATCTCCACCGGAAGGTGGCATGCCTTACCATAGACGATCCAGAAAGGACTCATCCCTATCGGAGTCTTGTAGGCCATTCTATATGCCCATAGTGCATCTCCTAACCAGAGGCTCCAATCCTTTCTTTGCGGATTGACCACTTTCTCCAAGATTCTCTTGATTTCCCGGTTGGACACTTCCGCTTGTCCATTTGTTTGCGGATGATAAGCAGTAGCAACCTTATGCGACACTCCATAGCGCTTGACAATGCTTCTACCTTCCTGTTACAAAGGTGGGATCCTTGGTCGCTCACGATTGCTCGTGGCGACCCATAACGGCATACAATGTGATTCCTAATGAAAGAAACAACGGTATTGGCATCGTCAAGGCGGGTAGGTATGGCCTCCACCCACTTTGACACGTAGTCAACCGCTAACAGAATATATAGATACCCACTAGAGTTGGGAAACGGTCCTATAAATTCAATGCCTCATACATCAAATATATCACAGAATAACATAGGTTGCTGAGGCATTTCATCCCTTTGGGATGCGTTTCCTGACTTCTGACACTGATGGCAAGATACACAAAATCGGTTAGCATCCTTGAATAAGGTTGGCCACCAGAATCCGCAATCCAACACTTTTTTAGCGGTCCTTTGTGGGCCAAAGTGGCCACCACATTCGGACGAATGACAAGCTTCAAGAATTGGTTGGAATTCAGACTCCGGGACACATTTTCGAATTACTTGGTCCACGCCCCTCTTCCACAAAGTGAGGGTCATCCCAAATATAGTATTTGGAATCACTCTTCAACTTGTCTCTTTGGTTTTTCGAAAAGTTGGGAGGGAAGATTTTTGCAACCAAGTAGTTCGCCATTGGGGCAAACCAAGGAAAGCTATCCGACACAACATGCAAACTATCCAATGGGAATGAGTCATTGATCGGAAATGGATCAATTTTTAAATTCTCAATACGACTTAAATAATCCACAACCAGGTTTTGAGATCCACTCTGGTCCCTAATCTCAATGTCGAATTCTTGCAAAAGCAAGATCTAACGTATGAGTCTAGACTTTGACTCATTCTTTGTCAATAAGTACTTTAAAGCTGCATGATCCATGTATACCACTATCTTTGAACCTAGCAAGTAAGATCTGAATTTATCTAAAGCATGAACAATAGCCAGGAGTTCTTTTTTAGTAGTGGTATAGTTGGATTGTGCTGCATCTAGCGTCTTAGAAGAGTAAGCAATGACAAAGGGGAGTTTACCATCGCACTGTGCAAGCGCGGCACCTACAGCATGGTTTAACGCATCGCACATTATCTCAAATGGCAACGTCCAGTTGGGGCCTCGCACAATTGGTGCCGTGGTAAGAACTCTCCTTAGCTTTTCAAAAGCTTTTACACATTCACTATCAAACTCAAAATCCACATCTTTTCGGAGTAGGCGCGACAATGGCAAAGCAATCTTGCTGAAGTCCTTGATAAAGCGCCTATAAAATCCTGCATATCCCAAAAACGAGAGAACCTCCCTCACGGATGAGGGGTGAGGCAAAGTGGTGATAACATCGACCTTGGCTGGGTCTACAGAAATGCCTTCATGAGATACTACATGTCCTAACACTATACCTTGTCGTACCATAAAGTGACATTTTTCAAAATTTAAGACAAGGTTAGTGTCAATACATCTAGCTAAGACCTTGGCCAAGCTCTCTAAACAACAATCGGATGAAGTACCATAAACGCTGAAGTCATCCATAAAGACTTCCAGACAATTCTCCATTAGATCGGAGAAGACACTCGTCATGCACCGCTGAAAAGTAGCGGGTGCGTTACATAGTCCGAATGGCATCCTTTTGTAGGAAAAGGTGCTAAATGGACAAGTAAACGTGGTCTTCTCCTGATCTTCAGGAGAAATATGTATCTGGAAGTAGCCAGTAAATCCATCAAGAAAGCAGTAATGAGATTTATCTGCCTAGCGGTCTAGCATTTGATTGATGAAGGGTAAGGGGTAATGGTCCTTCCGTGTGGCGGCGTTCAATCTTCTGTAGTCAATACATATTCGCCACGCATTTTGTACTCTTTTAGTGACCATTTCACCGTCGTCCTTCTTGACCGTTGTGATGCCCGACTTCTTGGGGACAACCTGAACTGGGCTCACCCACTCACTATCGGAGATTGGGTATATGATATCCGCATCCAGTAATTGGGTGACCTCTTTCTTCACTACATCGAGGATGGTTGGATTGAGCCTCCTTTGCGGTTGCCTAATCGGCTTAGCTCCATCTTGGAGAAATATCCTATGCATGCACTTGCGGGGTCAATTCCCACAATATCCGCTAGGCTCCATCCTATTGCTTTCTTGTACTTTCTTAGAACATCTAGGAGCTTTCCTTCTTCTTCACTTGAGAGCTTACTAGCAATGATGACCGGAAGCCTTTGGTTATCCTCTAAGAAAGCATACTTCAAATGAGATGGAAGAGGCTTCAATTCACTTTTTGTCTCAAGATGAGGTTCCTTTTCATCAAGCTCATGGGACTCATTTTTGACAACTTCTTCATGTTCATCCTCTTGGTTATCTGTCTCCTCAACAATGGGTAGCACAACTTGTCATGGTCTTCTTCTTGCACTTCCGCTACCACTTCATCAATCACATCATATCGAAGCACGGAATGTTCTTCGGGAGGATGTTTCATGGCTTCCTCTAAATTGAACTTGATAATCTTGTCTCCAACCCCAAAGGAATATATACCGATGAAGGCATCCAACTTGAATTTGGAGGTTTTGAGGAAGGGTCTACCAAGTAGAACGGAGGATGAGCTTCTATTTTCTGGTGGAGGCATTTCAAGGATGTAAAAGTCAACCGGAAAAACCAAATCCTTAATTGCCACAAGTACATCTTCCGCTATCCCCATCACTGTGATTACACTTTTATCAGCTAAGGCAAACCTCGCCGCCGACTTCTTCAATGGAGCTAAATTCAACCGCACATAGATAGAAAGTGGCATGATGCTTACACAAGCTCCCAAGTCACATATACAATCATGAAAAGTGTGCCCACCAATACAACAAGACACTAAGCACGGCCCAGGGTCACCACATTTTCTTGGAATAGGTTCCATCAAAGAAGAAATTGAACTACCCAAGGATAACGTCTCCAATTCTCCTATCTTATCCTTGTGTGTGCACAAGTCTTTCAAAAATTTTGCATACTTTGGAGTTTGTTGAATAGCATCAAGGAGTGGTATGGTTACCTCAACCTTTTTGAACACTTGAAGCATGTTTAAATCAAATTCCGGGGTTTTCTTCGCCTTCTTCACCATGGAGGGAAATGGGATAGGAATGGACTCATCCACTCTAGCTTTCCTCTTGGGTTCCTTGAGGTTAACTCCCTCTTCCTCATGCCTTTTGTCTACCACCTCTTCTTCATGTGGAGCTTCAACAACTACCTCTTCCTCATGAATTTTTCCCATGACCCTTGGAGGTATCTCCTCTAATGTAGTCCCCGACCATAGAGTGATAGCGTTGAGACCGCCTCTTCGGTTTGGTTGGGGTTGGGATGGAAGGTTAGAGGAACTTGAGGGTTGGTTGGTGTTGTTATTGGGGGTTGGTGGTTGGCTTGACATGTTCATCTTTGAAAGCATGTTGGTGAGGTTGGCCAATTGAGTATTCAAGGCCTCGAATTGAGCCTTGTTGCTCTCATCTCGTTTTTCCATGGCGGCTCTAAGCTCATCAAATTGATTGTTGGAAGATGGAGGAGTTTGGTTTTGGTTTTGTTGTGTATGGTGTGGTGCTTGGTACTTGGTGTAGTTGTTTTGGTTTTGGTTGGAGTGGCTGATAAACCACTATTTTATAGTTTATAATGTGCTTAATTGTGTGGTTTTATCATGATCTTTACCCACTTATTCATATGATTAGCATGCATTTATATTTCCTTCCTAAAATTATTACATGATTGAAAACTTGCTTCCTAAGAGACTTTTAATTATGTATTTTAATTCTCCTTTATTCCATTCGATGCCATGATCTGTGTGTTAAATGTTTCAAGCTTTATAGGGCATGAATGAATTGGAGATTGGAAAGGAAGCTTGCAAAAATGGAAGGAACACAAGAAATTAAGGAGATGACCAGCGAGAAGTGACGCGGCCACATGGCTCACGCGACCGTGCGAAAGAGAGGAAATCGCAGTGACGCGGCCGCATGGCTCACGCGACCACGCGGATCGAAATAGCATAAGTGACGCAGAGGCGTGGATGACGCGCCCGCGTGGCAAAGCAAAACGCTGAATGACGCGTCTGCATGAATGATGCGATCGTGTGACGTGCGCCATCTGTGTAATCTGCAGAATTCGCTGGGGGCAATTTTGGGCCCTGTTTTGACCCAGTTTTCGGCCCAGAAAAGCAGACTAGAGCCAGAGAACATGCAGAAACCAGAACAACATTCATTCTACACAATTTTAGTCTTTAGATCTAGTTTTACTCCTCCTCTAGGTTTTTCTCTCTACACATTCATAGTTCTTAGGATTTTTATTTCTATTGCTTTTTGCATTGGGATATTGAGAAGAGTTATTACCTCATCAAGACTTCGTCATTCTAGTTTGTTTTCTTTACCTGACTTTACTCTTCCATGTCCTTTAATTTACTCAATTTTACTATTAGATTATTTTAGAATTTATTGATACAAGAATTACTTTTATTTTTAATTGATTCCTTTGAGTTTTATTTATCATGTCTTTCTTTAATTCCCTTTCCTATGTTATGAGTTCTACATTCACAATGAGCGAGTAGTTCCCTACGTTGATGGGGAGCTGATTGAAAGGAACCCTTGAGTTGGGATACTTAAAAGGAAAATTGTAATTGGGTTTATTGTTGGAATGCTCTCTAGTCACTGACACTAATCCTTTTCAATTGAGCGGATTGGAACTTGTGAATAGAAACAGCATTCCAACTTGTTTAACTTTCCCTTACCTAGTAAGGGATAACTAAACAGAACAACCTTCAATTATCAATTAATCTTGAGAGTACTTCAATAAGAATAGGGCTTCCAACTAATCTACTCCCAGTCAAGGCTTTTATTTAAATTATTTAATTTCTCTAATTTAAATTCCTGTTTATTCAACTCAAACCCTTTTTGAAAACATCTGATTAATAAAATAGCACACCTTTCTGCAACTCGTTGGGAGACGACCTGGGATTCATACTCCCAGTATTTTAATTTTAATTTTTGTAACAACCCTTCTAAATTGATAAGCGGATTTCTGGTTGGTTAAGAACTATACTTGCAACGCATATCTTATAACAATTCTTGACTCGCCAATTTCCGGCACGTCAATTTTTGGCGCCGTTGCCGGGGAGTTGCAATAGAGTGCTAAAGTTATTAATTAGAATTTATTTATTTGCATTTTATTTTATCTTGCTACTATGAGCTGCTTGTTTCTTTCGCTAGATGACGCGTTCACTTCCTGATCCAAGCTTGCCAGTATTCGATCCTGAGATTGAAAGAACTATTTCACGAATAAGGCAAGCTCGGCGTCAGTTAGTCCTCTCTGAGGGCGGATCTGAAACGTCATTTGAGGAAGAAACCAGCCCCCGTTCTACTGATTCAGTTGATTTACGTGTAGGTGACATGGCAGAACCTAGGAGAGTTACTATCCAGGAGGCTGGAGCCCCTGATTTTACAATGCAACAGTTTCAAGTGCATCACCCAGCGGTAGCTACAGACTTTGAAATAAAGACTACACTGCTCAATTTGATGCCCAAGTTTCATGGCTTACCTGCTCAAGAGCCTATCAAGCACTTGAGAGATTTTCAAGCAGCCTGTTCTACTGTCAGGTGATGACAAGTCATCTTAGCCTAGTTTTACTAGTCTTTTTCTTTGTTTTTATTAGGTTTTATGCACTTTCTTGCATTGTAAGTTAGCAATTTGGAGTGGAATTGTATGATCTCTTTGAATCAATCAACCACCCTTTAATTGATACAAAATCATGAAGTTTAAACTAAAATTAATTAGTTTTAAATGAATTTTAAGCTTTGTGAATTTTGTGATACTTTGATTGGTTGTTTTGATTACTTGTAGGTGAAGAAAAGAAAAAAAATAAGAAAAGCGTAGCCTAAGGAGCATGATCTAAGCAAAGAAAGAAAGCGTGGCACAAGAAAAAGAAGCGTGGCTCAAAGAAGGAGAAGCATGGGTGCATTCAAGAAACAAGGGTATAAAGCTCTTGCCAAAAGCTTTAAAGCTCTTGTGGAGAGCTTTCTTTCAAAGAATCAAAAGCCAAGCTCTTGCCAAGAGCTTTGAAGTTCTTGCCAAGAGCTTTATCAAGAGCACATGGATGAAGGAAACAAGAGCCAAGCTCTTGCCAAGAGCTTTGAAGCTCTTGCCAAAGAGCTTTTTCGGGCATGCCTTGGAGAAAATCAAGAAGGAAAAGCTCACTAATGCACTCACCAAGACTTGAACCCATGACCAAGGGGAGGGGGCCAGCGCTACTTCACAAGGAAAAACAAGCCAAAATTAGCTTGTTTTCACTCACCAAGGTTCGAACTAGGCACCTCAAGGAAGCAAGGCCTTGTGCGCCACTCATTTGCCAAGGAAAATGACCAGCAACTTCCTTCACCAAGGATTGAACCGGGCACCTCAAGGAAGCAAAGCTTTAGGCGCTCTTCTTGTGCCAAGGAAATTAGCTCCACAAGTGCTCCACCCAAGACTTGAACCAAGGACCTCAAGGACAAGTAAAGCTCTTGCCAAGAGCTTTCAAGCTCTTGCAAAGAGCTTTCTTCTCTTGTCACAAAGGACCGTGCGCAACACATTGGAAGGAAAGGGAACCAAAGCTCTTGGCCAAAGCTCTTGCAAAGAGCCGAACCTTCCCCTGGGAAATGCATTTTAGGCCAAAATTCACTAAAAATTCAATTTAATTCATTTCTTCACCAAATTTAAAAGCCCACGCAAATTCTTAGATCTAAATTAGGAAGTGTATAAATAGGTATTAGTTTGATTTAGAAGGGACTTTGATCATCTAGCATTTTTTACTTTCACTTTTGGCTTTCTTTGAATTTCCATTTTTTTGTAATTTTGAGCTTTTACTTTGAACTTGGATCTAAGAGAATTGGGAAGGAGAATTGATCTCTCTTCTTCCTTGTTCTTGCTTGAGCACTCTTTTATTTTCTTGCTTTTGATCTTGGGTGAAGAATTGAAGAACTTCTATTTCAATCTCACCTTGAGATCTCTTGTTTACTTCTTCTGCATAATTGAATTTCAATTTATGTTTATTGCATCTTCATCTACTCTTCTGCAATTTACTTCTATAACTTACTTTTCATTTCCTTTTGCAATTGCTCTTGTTGGATCAAGGAAGGATTTGAGATCTAGACTTGTTTTCTAGTCTCTTCCACTCCTGAGATCTTCAACATTCTTTTAAATTGCTGCAACTAAGCATCAGTCAATTCCTCTTTTAATTCTTCAAGCACTTTAACTTCTCTGTTTGAGATCTATTTCAATTCAATTCATCTTTTGCTCTTCTGTTTGTTGCAATTTACTTCTGCTTGTTTAAATTCTGTAATCCCAACTCCCAATCCCTTTTATAATTCCAGCAATTTACATTTCTTGCACTTTAAGATTCAGTTATTTACATTTCTTGCAATCTAAGTTTCTGCAATCTAATTTACTTGTTCTTTAAGATTCAGCACTTTTAATTTCTGTTCTCTTTAATTCATTGCAATTTTTCCCTCTCTCTTTACAATTCATACAATTTAGTTTCTGCCAAATACAAATCACTCAACCAATACTTGATTTGCTTGACTAAATCAACCACTAAACTAAAATTGCTCAATCCTTCAATCTCTGTGGGATCGACCTCACTCATGTGAGTTATTATTACTTGATGCGACCCGGTACACTTGCCGGTGAGTTTTGTGTTGGATCATTTTCCACACATTAAGTTTTTGGCGCCGTTGCCGGGGATTGATTTAGATCAACAATAATTAAGTGGGTGAGAGGTCTAGATTAAGCATTTTCTTTATTTTTGTTTTCTGTTTTAGATTGAAACCAAGGTGTTTGAGTTTTTGCCTCACTAAGAAATTCTCATCTCTGATATGAGTAATTTCAATTTTCCTTGGTATTGTGTTTTCTAAAATTCAAATGGAGTTCAACTCATCTTATGATCAAACAAATTTTATGGGATATTACCCATCATTACCAATCTCTAATGGTGGCTGGGAATATCACCAAGAAAATACAAATTCTAAGCACTCCAATTCATGGAGAATTGCTTCAGAAACACAAGATGAGAAAGAAAATCATATGGAATATTTTCTTCAACCACAAAATGATTCAAGTCATTATTCCAATGGTGGCTGGGAGTGTTTCCAAGAAAATGCAAGTCCTGAGCAGTCAACTCACATGAAAAATTGCCCAACCTCACCTCCCACTTCTACATTTGAAAATTCTTCATCACCTAAATATGCCTCAACACAAACCTCCACAAGCCGAAGACTCTCAAAACTTGAGTCCATGTTCAACAGAATGATGGAGGAATATCAACAATCCCGGAGGGAACTAGAAATCCTTTCTCAGGAGACGGATGAGCAATTGGAGGACACAGATAAACACTTAGAACTACTAAGCAAGGAAAATGAAGACCAATTGATGGATGTGAAGGATAAAGTGGAAGAGCAAGATGAGGAGGTTACTGCATCAAGTGAACTTTCAATAAAGAATGAGGTGGTTGAAAATGAAACTGCACCTGAGGTGACAAAGAAACATGAAGACTCCCAACTCTCACAAACCTCCCTGACCCAAAAACTCTCAACAATTGAATCTGTGATTGAAAAATATGAAGAGGAGATGAAGAAATATTGGGAAGATCAACAAATCTCCTCAATGAAAAAGCTATTAAGTCAAATGTTGGGTGCAAAGAAAGGAGTGGAGGAGCAAGAAAGTGAGAAAGACAACCAAAGAATTCCAAACTCAAGTGAAGCAGAGAAGTACATAGAGGAAAAGCTCATGGAACCACCAATTCAAAAGGCTCTGGATGAATACAAAACTCTAATAATCACACAGCAACCAAGTCTTGAATCCAAAGAAGTGAAGGCAACTAGCAAGAACACCAATTCTGTCCCTAATCCAGCAAGCAAGATCAACCAAGCCATTTGCCAAAAGAAGCTTGCTGAGGAAAGGCCAAGACAAGGGACACTAGCTGAATCTTTCCCTCCTTTGAGGTCATTCCTCTTAGCAAACTGGAAGAAGAGGAAGAAAGTGAAGAACAACATGTCAAGCGAATGACACTAAAAGAGCACTTGTTGGGAGATAACCCAACCGTAGGTAACATTTCTTCTCTGCTTTGTTTTCGTTCTTTGTTTTGTTTAAATTCAATAAATTGGCATATGGTTACATTCTAAGTTTGGTGTTGCCTTGCAACAAATTGTTTTCAATCTTTTTGGATTATTGCATCAAATCAAAAATGAAAGTGACACACCAAGATTCTAAGTTTGGTGTGCCACTTATTTTCTATGCAATTCATTCAAGCAACACTACTTGTCTGCATAATCATAATGCCTCTGCAGTTTTATTTCTTTCTTTTAATTTGACACTTTTTCATTCTACTTTATTTAGTCATTTCTTTTGTTTTTAAATGCTTTCATTTTAGTTTGCTTATCCACTGTGTTTGTTAATACATCACCAAGAGAGCTTTATTCATGACAGATTCTTAACTTGGTGATTGTACTTAACAAATAACAGTTTCATTTGCTTAGTTTTAATTCAAATAAAATGGATTGCATTCTAAGTTTGGTGTTGCTATGCAACAAAATTTGGTTCCAATCCTTACTAGATACTTGCATTAATTCCAAGTGAAAGTGTCACACTAATTTTGGTGTGCCACTTATCTTTTATGCAATGTATTGTGCACACCTTCTTATATATGCAATCAAAAATGTCTCTGTCTCTTATGCCTTGATTATTATCTTTAATTTTGCTTGCTTAAAACACATGTGCTACTAACATTTCATTGTATAAGACATTCATGATCCATCTTAGCCCCATAGCTATTGTTCTAATTGTTGCTTGAGGATGAGAAAGCATTCTGAGTTTGGCAAGGGAAAGGGAAGAATAAGAGGAAAATGATAACAATAGAGAAGATGACTACAAGGTTGTAGAGTTCCTTTTCTTCTCATTTGTTTCCAGCACTTAAATTGCATGATTGTCTTCATCTTTTCTGTTTACATGTGTGTATGAATAAAGCATAGCTTGAATCTTGATTTGTAACATGTTGCCATGCCATTATGACTACCAACTTGAGTTTTGTAAAGCTTAAAGCAGTAAAGTATCATGATCATAAACAAACAAGGAATTAAAGAAGAGTTTAGCATGTGCATACAAATTTTGGAAAGCTAGTATGGTTAATTGTTGCTCAATTGCATTAGATTTTATTTAATTGAAGTTTTCATCTAGGACATTTTGTGAAATCTTTTGAAAATTATGAAAACCTTGAAGAAGCAAATACAATTAAAGCAAGAAAAGAAAAAGGGAAAGAATGAGAAAGCTGAAGGCTCTGAGTACCAATGGCAATTTATTTGTTAAGTACTTGTGGTGTTTATGTATCAAGCCAAATGCTTGAAAACAAAACACTTAGAAGTCAAGGCTAGGCTCAAGTGCAAAAGCACTCTCTCAAAGCTCAAGGCTCTGAGCATCAATGATTAGAGAGTTAAGAAAAGAAACAAATGAGCGTAATGAAGTCCTCTAATTAAATGCTTGTGGTGCTTATGTATCAAGTGGTAATACTTGAAAACAAAGCATTTAGAAGTCGTAGCTTTGTTATCAACTCATGGGGCAAAGCACCCAAAAGGAGAAGATAATAAATCAAAAGCTTGTTTCAAGGAAAAATTATAAGAAAAAGATTTCAAAAATTGAGCTAGATAGAAGCATCAATTATTTACATTTCTTTTGTGATTGTAGCATGCTTAGAAAACTAGCCTACCATGAACATTGAGTTGCTATTCTTCTTACCTTGGATTGTCAATCTTAATTGCATGATTCTTTTCTTGCTTGGGGACAAGCAAGGTTTAAGTTTGGTGTTGTGATGACATGTCACCATGTCATATTTTTCTATGCTTTTTCATACAAGAAATTTATGATTAGTGCTTAAATATTTCACTCTTTGGTGCTTAAATGGTATATTTCTTTGATCTTTTGATTTGATAAACTTTGTAGGAAATAAGAAGAAAAAGAAGCAAAAAGAGCACAAAATAAGCTAAAAAGAAGAAAAGAGGAATTTTGGGCACACTTTGAAGTTGGAGCACACTTTGGAGGCTTAGGCCACGCTTTTAAAAGCGTGGCCCATGACCAAATCAAGGAAGAGAAGCGTGGCCCAAAGGAAGAAAAGCGTGGCTCAAAACAAGGAGCAAGAGCACAAAGCTCTTGCCGAGAGCTTTAGAGCTCTTGTGGAGAGCTTTACTTCAAATAATCAAAAGCCAAGCTCTTGCCAAGAGCTTAAAAGCTCTTGCCAAGAGCTTTTTCGGGCTTGCCTCAAGGAAAATGAGCATTGGAAGCAAATTTTCTCTAAGTTAAAATCTGGGTGCTCACAACATGACCATGCCTCCTTCAAAGGGCTATAACTTGAGCTACAAAAGTCCGATTGATGTGCTTCCAGTTGCGTTGGAAAGCTAACATTCAGAGCTTTCCAACGATATATGGCAATCCATATTTGGCATGAAATTGAGGCACGAGTGAAAGACATCTTTAAGGACTAAAAATCAGCAAAAATGAATCAAAGTGGCTTCCCCAGGATTCGAAGAGGGATACCAAGGGAAGCAAGGAAGTAGCGCTCTCCTCATGAAAATGCATGAAAAAGGGCTCACTAAATACTTCCATCATGGTTCAAACTTGGAGTTTCTCTCCAAAACAAAGGGGTGCTTCCAATAGAGCTCTTACAGAGAGCTTTAAAGCTCTTGGGGGAGAGCTTTGCCCTGGAGTGTGACCCATGGTCCAAAAATCAAATTAATTCAATCCTGCACCAAAATTTAAAAGCCCATGGACATCACTTTAAGGCACAAGAACAAGTTTGCTTAGGAATTTATTTTTAATTGTAATTTGTTTAGAATTTCATTTTTCATTTTAATTTTCATTTTGTGAAAAGCCTATAAAAAGGCATCTGCTTCATTTCTTTAGGGAAAGGGGGCTCCATTGAGAAGGCTAGCTCCAATAGGGAGTTTTGCACTCTTTAGTTTTCATTTTGCTTTCTCTCTTAGTTTTCTTCTATTTTGAAATTTTGGATTGAGATTGGAAGGAATTCTGTTTTCATTCTCCATCTGCAACTTCTCTTGTTATTTCTTTGCATAATTCAAGAAATTGTGATTTGAACCAAAGCTTTCATTTACTACTTCCATTTGTCTTTATTCTTCAATCTGTTTGCTGTTGGATCAAGGAAGGAATTGAGATCTAGACTTGTTTTCTAGTCTCTTTGATTTCCTGAGATCTTCAATTTCATTTTGCAATTAAGCTGAATTTCATCTCTGTTTAGCTTTTCTCAAGCAATTTTGCTTCGCTGCTTTTTTTACTGTTTCATTGAAATTGTTGAGTGCTCTTTAAGATTTCAAAATTGATTTAAGTCTTCTTGTTGATTTCCTTTTCTGCTACAATTTCCTTCTCTGCAATTTTTACTTTCTGCTCATATTGCTCCCAATTTACTTTCCTGCACGTGTGTTCCTCTGCACTTCACATTTGAGCCACTGTGATCTGAATTTATTTTCATGCAATTTTAATTTCCTTACAATTGTTCTAAGCTTTGATCTACTGCTTTCATTTAATTTCCCTGCTCCCACTCCCCTTTACATTTGATGCAATTTACATTTCTTGTCATTTAAGTTTCTGCAATTTACATTGCTTGCTCTTTAAGTTTCAGTTCCATTTACTTTCTGCAATTTAAATTTTCTTGTCATTTACTTTCTGCTGCATCAATTTCACCCAATCACTCAATGTTAGCTTGACTAAACTAATCACCCACTAAAGTTGCTTGATCCATCAATCCCTGTGGGATCGACCTCACTCTTGTGAGTTATTACTACTTGATGCGACCCGGTACACTTGCCGGTTAGATTTGTGTGTTTGGAATTCGTTTTTCCACAAAAACACCATCAAGTTTTTGGCATCGTTGCCGGGGATTGAATTAGATTGACAATGATTAAGTGAAGTGGAGATCTAGATCAAGCATTTTTTTTCTTTTCTGTTTCCTTATTTTTCGACTAACCCACTAACTGTTTGAATTTTTGCTTAAGCTAACTAAAACCCCACTTTAGCAATAGAGTGGAGTTCTTCTGGTTTTTCTGGCTCTGTGTGAATCCTATGACATTGCTTGATTGAATATACGAGAGAAACAATTTTCTCCTATTGGTCTTTCAAGTCTATTAACTGTTTGACATATTGTGTCAACTAACCCTCTGACCATATTTTGGTATGAGTATATTCAATCTTCATTTAGACTATTTGTGACTGTGCAGATCATGAAGGAAACGTCAATGAATCCTAGCTACTGTGGGAGTAGTGTCCTCACCCCAGATAACAATGCAACACAGGAATTGAAGCATCCGCTCATTACCATGAATGATGTTGCTCAATGGCTTGAAGCCTTCCCACAAGGAAACATAATCGGATGGGAGGATCTAATGAGTGAATTCCTAGCCAAGCTGAAACAACCCCAGGGAATTGATACACTAAAGGTAGAAGTGCAATCATTCACACAAGAGAAGGGAGTAGTGGAAATTGAAGGTGTTAGTGCAATCATGGCCCAAAGCAAGCAGATACATCAACAGCTTCAGCAACAACTAGAACTGATGGACAGAAAAATCGATGAGCTGCGAACTGCTTTGGTAAATGCACATAACCTACCTTAAAATCCCCATGGGTGGAATCATTCTGAAAAAGGTTTTGGAGCAATTAACTGTGGGCAACAAAATCATGAGCAATCACACTCTCCAAGTAGTACCTCAAGCATGTTCCAACATAAGTTCCAAGGTGATGTGTACAACCCACCCTGGAGGACTCATTACAACTGGAGGAGGAGTGAGCACCAAAATCAAAGACCAAGGGACTTCAACCACAACAATCCCAATTTCCCAAACCAGCAAAAACACCACCATACCAACATCAACCACTACACACCACCACCACAACACTCACCCTTCCAACCTCAGATACTTCACAACCAACCAATCTCACAAGATTTTCAGAGGATCTCCAACTTGGAGATATTGATGGAAAAGATGATGAAGCACCAAGAGATAATGATGGAGAAACTCATGAAAAATCAAGAGATGGTAAAACAAGATCAGGAAGCAGCAAGGAAAGATCAAACCATAACAAGTAAAAACCAAGGAGCTTCAATAAAAAATCTTGAGATGCATATAGAATAAATACCTAAACAAATTACAGAGATGGGTGAGAAGCAACCGAATGCATCCCCTAGCGCCACTCAAAACCACCCAAAGGACAAAGGAAAAGCTACAAAGTGGGAGGAGTGCAAAGCAATCATAAAGGCAAATGAGAAGAGGGCTACAGGAAAAGAAGAAATCATCAAAGAAAAGCACCACAAAGAAGTTCCTCAAGAAGAAATGGAAAAAAGAAAGCCCACAGTAAAAGGAGAAAATCAAAGAAAATAGAAGCTTCAACTTCCATGATCAGAGGATGGAGGATGTCAAGCTAGTGACAATAAAAGAGCGCTTGTTGGGAGGCAACCCAACCTGAGGTAGTTTTCTTTTCATAACTATTTTAATAAAAAGGTTAATTAGCTTTATCTATATTGCAAGAAGCTAAGTTTGGTGTTGCACACCAAAACAATATAAGGGAGAATGAAGGATTCTAAGTTTGGTGTTCCACCAAAATCTCATCATAAAACGCATTCTCACCTTCTGCATGAGGCTAGCTTCAAGCATTTAGATTAACTAGTTAACTATTCCGCTGTTTCCTAGTTTTTAGTTCTATTACCTGTAGCAAGGAAAAAGAGTTTTACATATGGTTCATTTGATGCATGAGAACCACTGGCAAGGTACTAAGTTTGGTGTTCCCACACCAAAGTAAGTTCAAAAGCCCACAAATAACTCATGCATGCTAACCATTTTTCAAGTGCTTGGGAAACAAGCAACTTTCAATATCATTGCAGAGGTTCATACAAGTTTTTGGAAAGATTAAGCATCATCAACCAAAGAGATGAAAGAGGAATGTGAGGACCAGCAATGATGATGAGGAGGAAAGCAAGTAAACTCCAAAAGGTTGTATTGTTGAGTGATTATTTTGCATCACTGCTATGATTGAAAGTGATAATATACCCCTATCTGTCTTCCTGTCTAGAATAGTTTCTCTGTAATTCAATAATTAAGATGCTTGATCATTCACAATCCTATAATCTCCAAACTTGTTTGCACTCAATATCTCAAAAATGCACCATATGAAAGTTCTTTGAAAAGAAGGATTGAGGAATTAAACGATTTTAAGGCAAGCAAAAGATTAGGAGAAGTGGTGGTTCTAGTTGTACGATTATGCATTGAGGTTGCATGCTTATGAAAACTTGCATGGGAGCTCATAGGCAGGACATAGATTTCAAAGAAGTATTGTGGAGATTCTCAAACATTTATTGATCCAAGAAGCAGCAAACAAGAGAAAATAAAGAAAATACAAAAACAAAAGAACATGGCCCAAGGCTCTGAGCATCAATTATTAGGCAGAAAAGAAGAAAGAAACAAGAACTCAAAGAGTTGTTATCCTAGTAAATGCTTGTGGTCGAATGTGTCAAAGAGAGAGGCTTGAGCAAGTAAATCCTTAGGGGTGCTTTAACACCTAATACCGTAAAACCAACTGGTTTAAGAGTATTGATTGAAAGCTTATCTAAAGAGCCACTTTGAGACATGACACTTAGAGTCAAGGTCAAAACATAGAAATCATAAGCTGCTTCAAGGTGATTACATATAAAGAGATCTCCATGATACCATTTGGATGAAAGCCCTAAGACCTAAGACTTCCATGATGTAGGGACTAGTAAGGACTGAAGCCCTTGTATGAGCATATAATTTAGAGTTCACACCACTGTCACTTAATCACTTCACTCACAGGACAGTACAAGTTATTCATCAATCCATTCCAGTTGAAAGAACCTTTGAGCATAATTATCTTCTTGCTTGTGGACAAGCAAGTTTTAAGTTTGGTGTTGTGATGACAAGTCATCTTAGCCTAGTTTTACTAGTTTTTTTCTTTGTTTTTATTAGGTTTTATGCACTTTCTTGCATTGTAAGTTAGCAATTTGGAGTGGAATTACATGATCTCTTTGAATCAATCAACCACTCTTTAATTGATGCAAAATCATGAAGTTTAAACTAAAATTAATTGGTTTTAAATGAATTTTAGGCTTTGTGAATTTTGTGATACTTTGATTGGTTGTTTTGATTACTTGTAGGTGAAGAAAAGAAAAAAAATAAGAAAAGCGTAGCCTAAGGAGCATGATCTAAGTAAAGAAAGAAAGCATGGCACAAGGAAAAGAAGCGTGGCTCAAAGAAGGAGAAGCATGGGTGCATTCAAGAAACAAGGGTATAAAGCTCTTGCCAAGAGCTTTAAAGCTCTTGTGGAGAGCATTCCTTCAAAGAATCAAAAGCCAAGCTCTTGCCAAGAGCTTTGAAGTTCTTGCCAAGAGCTTTATCAAGAGCACATGGATGAAGGAAACAAGAGCCAAGCTCTTGCCAAGAGCTTTGAAGCTCTTGCCAAAGAGCTTTTTCGGGCATGCCTTGGAGAAAATCAAGAAGGAAAAGCTCACTAATGCACTCACCAAGACTTGAACCCATGACCAAGGGGAGGGGGCTAGCGCTACATCACAAGGAAAAACAAGCCAAAATTAGCTTGTTTTCACTCACCAAGGTTCGAACTAGGCACCTCAAGGAAGTAAGGCCTTGTGCGCCACTCATTTGCCAAGGAAAATGGCCAGCAACTTCCTTCACCAAGGATTGAACCGGGCACCTCAAGGAAGCAAAGCTTTAGGCGCTCCTCTTGTGCCAAGGAAATTAGCTCCACAAGTGCTCCACCCAAGACTTGAACTAAGGACCTCAAGGACAAGTAAAGCTCTTGGTTCAAGCTCTTGCAAAGAGCTTTGTTCTCTTGTCACAAAGGACCGTGCGCAACACATTGGAAGGAAAGGGAACCAAAGCTCTTGGCCAAAGCTCTTGCCAAGAGCCGAACCTTCCCCTGGGAAATGCATTTTGGGCCAAAATTCACTAAAAATTCAATTTAATTCATTTCTTCACCAAATTTAAAAGCCACCCAAATTCTTAGATCTAAATTAGGAAGTGTATAAATAGGTGTTAGTTTGATTTACAAGGGACTTTGATCATCTAGCATTTTTTACTTTTACTTTTGGCTTTCTTTGAATTTCCATTTTTATGTAATTTTGAGCTTTAACTTTGAACTTGGATCTAAGAGAATTGGGAAGGGGAATTGATCTCTCTTCTTCCTTGTTCTTGCTTGAGCACTCTTTTATTTTCTTGCTTTTGATCTTGGGTGAAGAATTGAAGAACTTCTATTTCAATCTCACCTTGAGATCGCTTGTTTACTTCTTCTGCATAATTGAATTTCAATTTCTGTTTACTGCATCTTCATCTACTTTTCTGCAATTTACTTCTGCAACTTACTTTTTATTTCCTTTTGCAATTGCTCTTGTTGGATCAAGGAAGGATTTGAGATCTAGACTTGTTTTCTAGTCTCTTCCACTCCTGAGATCTTCAACATTCTTTTAAATTGCTGCAACTAAGCATCAGTCAATTCCTGTTTTAATTCTTCAAGCACTTTAACTTCTCTGTTTGAGATCTATTTCAATTCAATTCATCTTTTGCTCTTCTGTTTGTTGCAATTTACTTCTGCTTGTTTAAATTCTGTAATCCCAACTCCCAATCCCTTTTATAATTCCTGCAATTTACAATTCTTGCACTTTAAGATTCAGTTATTTACATTTCTTGCAATCTAAGTTTCTGCAATTTAATTTACTTGTTCTTTAAGATTCAGCACTTTTATTTTCTGTTCTCTTTAATTCATTGCAATTTTTCCCTCTCTCTTTATTATTCATGCAATTTAGTTTCTGCCAAATACAAATCACTCAACCAATACTTGATTCGCTTGACTAAATCAACCACTAAACTAAAATTGCTCAATCCTTCAATCCCTGTGGGATCAACCTCACTCATGTGAGTTATTATTACTTGATGCGACCCGGTACACTTGCCGGTGAGTTTTGTGTTGGATCATTTTCCACACATCATCAGGCGTGATGGTACAGATGAAACTTCAATTTTGTTGAAAGCTTTCCCGTTTTCTCTTGAGGGAAAGGCAAGAGAGTGGTACTACACTCAACCCGTAGCAACTATATCTAACTGGGATACACTTAGAAGAGAATTTTTGGAAAAGTTCTTTCCAGTTGAAGTTACTGATAAACTGAGGAAAGACATTTCTATGATTGTTCAGGACGAATCTGAGACTCTCTATGAATACTGGGAGCGTTTCAATAATCTTCTGGAAGCATGCCCCCACCATATGATTGACAAGATAGTGTTACTCGGTTACGTCACACAGGGCATGAGACCCCAAGATAAAACCACATTGGAAAGTGCTAGCAATGGGTCTATGAAAAACTACAAGACCACTGATGAGGCATGGCAACTGATCAGCGACTTAGCTGAATCTACTCAGAATCACAGGCAAAAATGAGGCCGTTCAAAAGCCGTCACAGAAGTATCCTCTAGCAGAGAGACTGCTGCTCTAACTCAGAGTATCTGTGAAATGACTAACTTGCTGAAGCAGATGCAATTGAATCAACAACAAGTTCAGCAAGCTCAACCTTCTCCACCACAGCAAGGCCAACAGTTAGTCCCATAGAGAGTTTACGAAATCTGTGCTGATTATAGCCATTATACTGATGAATGTCTGCAGCTCCAGCAGGAAGACAACACCATGGCAGCCACTCATAACTTCTATGACCGCCCCAACCAAGGGTATAATCAAGGTGGCAATTACAGCCATGGATGGCTGAAGAGCGGATAATTTATACGCTTTTTGGCATTGTTTTTAGTATGTTTTAGTAGGATCTAGTTACTTTTAGGGATTTTTTTATTAGTTTTTATGTTAAATTCACATTTCTGGACTTTACTATGAGTTTGTGTGTTTTTTTGTGATTTCAGGTATTTTCTAGCTGAAATTGAGGGACTTGAGCAAAAATCAGATTCAGAGGTTGAAGAAAGACTGCTGATGCTGTTGGATTCTGACCTCCCTGCACTCAAAGTGGATTTTCTGGAGCTACAGAACTCAAAATGGTGCACTTCCAATTGCGTTGGAAAGTAGACATCCAGGGATTTCCATACTTTGGCCGAGTTTAGAGGATGCAAAAGGGCGTTGAACGCCAGTTCTATGCTACAGTCTGGAGTTAAACGCCAGAAACACGTCACAAGCCAGAATTGAACACCAGAAACACGTTACAAACTGGCGTTCAACTCCAAGAATGACCTCTCCACGTGTAAACTTCAAGCTCAGCCCAAGCACACACCAAGTGGGCCCCGGAAGTGGATTTATACATCAATTACTTACTTCTGTAAACCCTAGTAACTAGTTTAGTATAAATAGGACTTTTTACTATTGTATTAGACATCTTATGATTTTTAGTTCATCTTTGGATCATATTGATCACACATGGGGGCTGGCCATTCGGCCATGCCTGGACCATTTCACTTATGCATTTTCAAACGGTAGAGTTTCTGCACTCCATAGATTAAGGTGTGGAGCTCTGCTGTTCCTCAAAGATTAATGCAAAGTACTACTGTTTTTCTATTCAATTCAACTTATTCCGCTTCTAAGATATTCATTCGCACTTCAACCTGAATGTGATGAACGTGACAATCATCATCATTCCCTACGAACGTGTGCCTGACAACTACTTCCGTTCTACCTTAGATTGAATGAGTATCTCTTGGATCCCTTAATCAGAATCTTCGTGGTATAAGCTAGATTGATGGCGGCATTCATGAGAATCCGGAAAGTCTAAACCTTGTCTGTGGTATTCTGAGTAGGATTCAGGGATTGAATGACTGTGACGAACTTCAAACTCGCGAGTGCTGGGCGTAGTGACAGACGCAAAAGGATAGTAAATCCTATTCCAGTATGATCGAGAACCTCCAGATGATTAGCCATGCAGTGACAGCGCATCAGACCATTTTCACAGAGAGGATGGGATGTAGCCATTGACAACGGTGATGCCTCCAGATGATTAGCCATGCAGTGACAGCGCATTGGACCATTTTCACAGAGAGGATGAGATGTAGCCATTGACAACGGTGATGCCCTTACATAAAGCTAGCCATGGAAAGGAGTAGGACTGATTGGATGAAGACAGCAGGAAAGCAGAGGTTCAGAGGAACGAAAGCATCTCTTTACGCTTATCTGAAATTCTCACCTATGAATTACATAAGTATTTCTAACTTTATTTTATGTTTATTTATTTTTATTATTCGAAAACTCCATAACCATTTGATATCCGCCTGACTGAGATTTACAAGATGACCATAGCTTGCTTCATACCAACAATCTCCGTGGGATCGACCCTTACTCACGTAAGGTTTTATTACTTGGATGACTCAGTGCACTTGCTGATTAGTTGTGCGAAGTTGTGAAGTTATGTTTGGACCATGGTACTGTGCACACGTTTTTGGAGCCATTGCCAGGGAGAGAACGAACAACAAATTTTACAACCTCAGAGTAACAATTTCACATACCAAGTTTTTGGTGCCGTTGCCGGGGATTGTTCGAGTTTGGACAACTGACGGTTCATCGTGTTGCTCAGATTGGGTAATTTTCTTCCTATTTTATTTTCAAAAAGTTTTCAAAAATTTTTCAAAAATATTTTCTTCTTTTTCGTTTTTCCCAATTAATATTTGAAAAAAAAATATTTTCAAAAAAAATAAAATATATTTTTCTTCAGAATTTTTAAGAATGAATTCTAGAGTTTCATGAAGCATGTTGAAGCCTGGCTAGCTGTAAAGCCAGGTCTAATTCTTTTGGATAGGGGCTTCCAACCATCAGCATAGAGGCAAGTTAATTTGAATATCAGCTGTTGCATGCCTGATTTATATCCTAAAGCTGACTGGCTATTAAGCCATGTCCAACCCTTTGATTGGAGCTTTGGGCTAATATTGAAAGATTCCTGGAATTCTTCTTAAAGATTTTGGAATTCTTATTTTCTTTTTCACATTAATTTTCGAAAAAATCCAAAAAAATCATAAAATCATAAAAATCAAAAAATATTTTGTGTTTCTTGTTTGAGTCTTGAGTCAATTTCAAGTTTGGTGTCATTTGCATTTTTTTCTAAAAAAAAAAATCTTTGCATTTTTCGAAAATTCATGCATTCATAGTGTTCTTCATGATCTTCAAGTTGTTCTTGGCCAGTCTTCTTGTTTGATCTTCATATTTTCTTGTTTTGTGTCTTTTCTTGTTTTTCACATGCATTCTTGCATTCATAGTGTCTATACATGAAAATTTTCTAAGTTTGGTATCTTGCATGTTTTCTTTTCTTGAAAATTTTTCAAAAAAATATGTTCTTGGTGTTCATCTTGACATTCAAAGTGTTCTTGGTGTTCATCTTGACATTCATAGTGTTCTTGCATTCATCACATGTTTTGATCCAAAATTTTCATGCATTGAGTCTTTTTCATATTTTTCTCTTTCTTCATTAAAAATTCAAAAATCAAAAAAATATCTTTCCCTTTTTCACTCATAAATTTTCAAAAATTTTGAATTGACTTTTTCAAAACTTTTTAAAATTTAGTTGTTTCTTAGGAGTCAAATCAAATTTTCAATTTGAAAATCTTATCTTTTTAAAAATAATTTTCAAAAATCAAATCTTTTTCATTTTTCTTATTTATTTTAAAAAATTTTAAAAATATTTTTCAAAAATATTTTTCTTAATTTTATCTCATAATTTTCGAAAATATCATCAACAATTAATGTTTTGATTCAAAAAAAAATTTCAAGTTTGTTACTTACTTGTTAAGAAAGATTCAAACTTTAAGTTCTAGAATCATATCTTGTGATTTCTTGTGAATCAAGTCATTAATTGTGATTTTAAAAAATCAAATCTTTTTCAAAACTAATTTCAATCATATCTTTTAAAAAATATCTGTGTATCTTATCTTTTTCAAAATCATATCTTTTTAATCATATCTGTTTAACATATCTTTTCCAAAAATTTGATTTTAAAATATCGTCTCTAACTTCTTATCTTCTCATCTTTTCAAAAATTGATTTTCAAATTTGTTTCAACTAACTAACTAACTTTTTGTTTGTTTCTTATCTCTTTCAAAACTACCTAACTAACTATCCCTCTCTAATTTTCGAAAATCCCTCCCTCTTTTTCAAAAATTCTTTTTAATTAACTAATTGTTTCAAATTTTAATTTATTTCTTCTTTTAATTTTCGAAAATCACTAACCATTTTTCAAAAATAATTTTCGAAAAACCTCTCTCTCTCTCATCTCCTTCTATTTATTTATTCATCTACTAACACTTCATCTCACTCAAATTCGAACCCTTTCTTCCATCTGTGTTCGAATTTTCTCTTCTTCCCTTCTTTACATTACATTCTTTTCTCCTTCTACTCACACAGGGGAACCTATATACCTGGGTAAAAAGGATCCCTATTATTATTATTTTTCTGTTCTCTCTTTTTCATATGAGCAGGAGCAAGGACAAGAACATTCTTGTTGAAGCAGACCCTGAACTTGAAAGGACTCTGAAAAGGAAACTAAGAGAAGCTAAGATACAACAATCCAGAGATAACCTTACAGAAATTTTCGAACAGGAAGAGGAGATGGCAGCCGAAAATAATAATAATGCAAGGAGGATGCTTGGTGACTTTACTGCACCTAATTCCAATTTACATGGAAGAAGCATCTCCATTCCAGCCATTGGAGCAAACAATTTTGAGCTGAAACCTCAATTAGTTTCTCTGATGCAGCAGAACTGCAAGTTTCATGGACTTCCATCTGAAGATCCTTTTCAGTTCTTAACTGAATTCTTGCAGATATGTGATACTGTTAAGACTAATGGAGTAGATCCTAAAATCTACAGGCTCATGCTGTTCCCTTTTGCTGTGAGAGACAGAGCTAGAATATGGTTGGACTCTCAACCTAAGGATAGCCTGAACTCTTGGGATAAGCTGGTCAAGGCTTTCTTAGCCAAGTTCTTTCCTCCTCAAAAGCTGAGCAAGCTTAGAGTGGATGTTCAAACCTTCAGACAGAAAGAAGGTGAATCCCTCTATGAAGCTTGGGAGAGATACAAGGAACTGACCAAAAAGTGTCCTTCTGACATGCTTTCAGAATGGACCATCCTGGATATATTCTATGATGGTCTGTCTGAATTAGCTAAGATGTCATTGGATACTTCTGCAGGTGGATCCATTCACCAAAAGAAAACGCCTGCAGAAGCTCAAGAACTCATTAACATGGCTGCTAATAACCAGTTCATGTACACTTCTGAGAGGAATCCTGTGAGTAATGGGACACCTCAGAAGAAGGGAGTTCTTGAAATTGATACTCTGAATGCCATATTTGCTCAGAATAAAATATTGACTCAACAAGTCAATATGATTTTTCAGAGTCTGAATGGAATGCAAGCTGCATCCAACAGTACTCAAGAGGCATCTTCTGAAGAAGAAGTTTATGATCCTGAGAACCCTGCAATAGCAGAGGTAAATTATATGGGTGAACCTTATGGAAACACCTATAACCCCTCATGGATAAATCACCCAAATTTCTCATGGAAGGATCAACAAAAGCCTCAACAAGGCTTTAATAATGGTGGAAGAAACAGGTTTAGCAATAGCAAGCCTTTTCCATAATCCACTCAGCAACAGACAGAGAACTCTGAACAAAATACCTCTAATTTAGCAAACTTAGTCTCTGATATGTCCAAGGCCACTATAAGTTTCATGAATGAGACAAGGTCCTCAATTAGAAATTTGGAGGCACAAGTGGGCCAACTGAGTAAAAGGATCACTGAAATCCCTCCTAGTGCTCTCCCAAGCAATACAGAAGAAAATCCAAAAGGAGAATGCAAGGCCATTGACATAGTCAACATGGCCAAACCTAGAGAGGAAGGGGAGGACGTGAATCTCAAGGAGGAAGACCTCCTGGGACGTCCAGTGATCCATAAGGAGTTCCCCTTTGAGGAACCAAAGGAATCTGAGACTCATCTAGAGACCATAGAGATTCCATTGAACCTCCTTATGCCATTCATGAGCTCTGAAGAGTATTCTTCTTCTGAAAAGAATGAGGATGTTACTGAAGAGCAAGTTACCAAGTTCCTTGGTGCAATCATGAAGCTGAATGCCAATTTATTTGGTAAAGAGACTTGGGGAGATGAACCTCCCTTGCTCATCAATGACCTGAGTAATCTGGATCAACTGACATTGCCTCAGAAGAAACAGGATCCTGGAAAGTTCTTAATACCTTGTACCATAGGCACCATGACCTTTGAGAAGGCTCTGTGTGACCTTGGGTCAGGAATAAACCTCATGCCACTCTCTATAATGGAGAAACTAAGAACCCTTGAGGTACAGGAAGCCAATTTCTCATTAGAAATGGCAGACAAATCCATGAAAATAGCTTATGGACAAGTAGAGGACATGTTAGTAAAGGTTAAAGACCTTTACATCCCTGCTGATTTCATAATCCTGGATACTGGGAAGGATGAGGATGAATCCATCATTCTTGGAAGACCCTTCCTAGCCACAGTAAGAGTTGTGATTGATGTGGACAGAGGAGAATTGATCCTTCAATTAAATGAGGACAACCTTGTGTTTAAAACTCAAGGATCTCTCTCTGTACCCATGGAGAGGAAGCATAAAAAGCTTCTCTCACTGTAGAGTCAACTAAAGCCCCCACAGTTAAACTCTAAGTTTGGTGTTGGGAGGCTACAACCAAACTCTAAGTTTGGTGTTGAACTCCCATATCCAAACTCTAAGTTTGGTGTTGGGAAGTCTCAACAATGCTCTGAACATCTGTGAGGCTCCATGAGAGCCCACTGTCAAGCTATTGACATTAAAGAAGTGCTTGTTGGGAGGCAACCCAATTTTTATTTAATTATATTTTTTATTAGTTATATGTCTTCATAGGTTCATGATCATGTGGAGTCACAAAATAAATAGAAAAATCAAAAACGGAATCAAAAACAGCAGAAGAAAAATCACACCCTGGAGGAGGATCTTACTGGCATTTAAACGCCAGTAAGGAGCATCTGGCTGGCGTTCAACGCCAGAACAGAGCATGGATCTGGCGTTGAACGCCAGAAACAAGCAGCATCCTAGCATTCAGACGCCAGAAATGCACACTGAGGAAGAGCTGGCGCTGAACGCCAGAAACAAGCATCTGGCTGGCGTTCAACGCCCAATATATGCTGCATCTGGGCGCTGAATGCCCAGAACAAGCATCAAGTCAGGGTTTAAACGCCAGAATTGCATGCAAAGGCATTTTACATGCCTAATTGGTGCAGGGATGCAAATCCTTGATACCTCAGGATCTGTGGACCTCACAGGATCCCCACCTACCACCACTCACTCTCTTCCCTCTTCTCAATGTTCATCCTCTCTTCCCCAAAACTGTTCACCAATCACCTCAATCTCTCTTCCCTATCACCACTTCACCACTCACATCCATCCACTCTTCCCCATAAACCTACCTCATAAACTCCACCTACCTTCAAAATTCAAAATCAATTTCCCACCCAAACCCACCCTATATGGCCGAAACTAACCCCCTCCCCTCCTATATAAAGCCTTCCATTCTTCCTCATTTTCACACAACACAACCCTCTTTTCCCCTTCTTGGCCGAATACACCTCTCCCTGATGCCAGGGCATCTTGGCCAGTTTCACTGACCTTTTCTTTACTATTTTTAGGTTAGTTTCATGCATTTCCTTAGGAAATAAGCTAGTTTTGGGTAGATATTCACTTACACCTTGACTCAAGCATACATTGTGCATTTTATATTATTTCATGAGGATTTTGCATAAGTTTAGTGACAAATTGTATGTTGCATTGCCCATGACTTGGACTAGAACTTTGATGCACTCTATTGCTTGATTTCAGGACCAAAGGAAGCAAGGAAAGGGAGGAAACTTGCAAGGTTAATGAGAAAAGTGATTGCCAATGACACTCTCATAGCCATCATTGCCCACATTAAGAGTCACGTTAACTAAGTTAACGTGAACTCTAACGTGGAAAAGGGAAGTTGAGCCAACGTTAGTGACACTTAACATTGTCACTAACATTGGCAAACACTCATGAGTGGCCACGTTAGAGCCCACGTTAACCTAGTTAACGTGGCCTCTAACGTTAAAGGGGGAAGAGAAGCCAACGTTAGTGACATTCAACATTGTCACTAACGTTGGTCTAAGGATGCAACACACCATGTTAACTCCCACGTTAACCAAGTTAACGTGGGAGCTAACGTAAGAAATGAGAGTTATCGCCAACGTTAGTGACACTCAACATTGTCACTAACGTTGGAAGCAACCACACAACCCCCCAAGGAGCCACGTTAACTTCCACGTTAACTTAGTTAACATGGAAGCTAACGATGAGGAATGAATGATGAGCCAACGTTAGTGACACTCAACATTGTCACTAACGTAGGGATGGCTAAGAATGGCCACGTTAGAAGCCACGTTAACCTAGTTAACGTGGACTCTAACGTGAGATCTAGGGGCACATTGGAACGTTAGTGACAATGTTGAGTGTCACTAAAGTTCTCGAAGGTTGGCAAGGCCACGTTAGAAACCACGTTAACCTAGTTAACGTGGAGCTTTAACGTGAAGCAAAAAGGGGCACACTGGAACGTTAGTGACAATGTTGAGTGTCACTAACGTTCTCGAAGTTTGGCAAGGCCACGTTAGAAGCCACGTTAACATAGTTAACATGGGCTCTAACGTGAGGCAAAGGGGTACATTGGAACGTTAGTGAAAATGTTAAGTGTCACTAACGTTCTCGAACTTATACTTTCAATAAATGTTAACACCCCTAACGCCCTGAGCTGAAGTCTCTGCCCACTTAGCACTTTCTCTCTGCAAGTAAAGCCAAGCCCAAATGAAGAAAAGAACTGCTTCAAACTCAAGATCCAAAGGCCCAAGACTTGAAGAGCAAACTAGAAGCTGAGAAGAGTAATATATATAGGAGTAGCTTTGAATTGTAAAAGGAGTTCTAGAGGCTGGAAAAAGAGAACTACTCTCTGCATTTTACTTTCTCTGCATTTTCTAGTATTATGATGTATTCTCCATCTTTGTTTTCATTTTCAAGAGCTATGAACAACTAAACCCCTTTCATTGGGTTAGGGAGCTTTGTTGTAATTTGATGGATCAATACTAATTTTCATTATTCTTCTTCTATCTTTTCTCTTGATTTTACTTGAAAGCTTTCGATCTTCATCCAATTGAGTAGTTATCTTGGAAGAGAATCTATTCAAACTTGGATCTCTTTTAAACCTTGAAAGAGGAATGAAGAGATCAAGCTAGAAATGCTTTCTCATGCTGGACCAAATTGGGTTTGGATGGGTATGTGACTATAACCCTCTCAATACTTGATTTGGGAAATGCATGTGGTATAATCAGTGACCATACTTTATCTCTTCTCATGAGCAATTGACCAAGGAATTGGCAATTGATCAAGATTTGAGAGATTGAATTGCAAGAAATTGTAATTCAATCACTTAAGATTGCCAAGGAGATCAATGAGTGCATTGATTGAGGAAGAGATTAAAATGAACTTGATCCGGAGAATTGTAACATCTCCTAAGCCCAATGAACTCCCCATCTCTGATCTTACCCATTTTCTTTAATTTCTGCCATTTACTTTTATGAGCAAATCCCCCATTCCCATTTACAATTCTGCAATTTATTTTCAGTCATTTACTTCCAGTCCTTTAATTCTAGCATTTACTTTTCTGTTATTTACATTCCCGCCATTTTATTTTCTGCAACTCTCAACCCAAATTCTGAATTCGCTCAACTAGAACATTCTTCTAATTAAAGTTGCTTGATCAATCAATCCCTGTGGGATTCGACCTCACTCTATTGTGAGTTTTTACTTGACGACAAATTCGGTACACTTGCCGAAGGGAGATTTGTTGAGAGACAAGTTTTCCGTGCATCACTCCCTCCTCTCCTCCATATTTTCTTCTTCTTCTTCATCTATTCTTTCTTCTCTTGCTCAAGGGCGAGCAAAATTTTAAGTTTGGTGTGGTAAAAGCATAAGATTTTTGTTTTTTCATTACCATTGATTGCACCTAAGACCGGAGAATCCTCTAGAAAAGGGAAAGGGAAGACAAAAGCTTCCACCTCCGAGTCATGGGAGATGGAAAGATTCATCTCCAAAGCCCATCAAGACCACTTCTATGATGTTGTGGCCAAGAAGAAGGTGATCCCCGAGGTCCCTTTCAAGCTCAAGAGAAATGAGTATCCGGAAATCCGACATGAAATCCAAAGAAGAGGTTGGGAAGTTCTAACAAACCCCATCCAACAAGTCGGCATCCTAATAGTTCAAGAGTTCTATGCCAATGCATGGATCACTAAGAACCATGATCAAAGTAAAAACCCGAACCCAAAGAATTATCTCACCATGGTTCGGGGGAAATACTTAGATTTTAGTCCGGAAAATGTGAGGTTGGCGTTTGACTTGCCTACAATGCAAGGAGATGCACGGCCCTACACTAGAAGGGTCAATTTTGATCAAAGGTTGGACCAAGTCCTCACGGACATATGTGTGGAAGGAGCTCAATGGAAGATTGACTCAAAAGGCAAACCGGTTCAACTTAGAAGACTGGACCTCAAGCCTGTGGCTAGAGGATGGTTGGAGTTCATCCAACGCTCCATCATCCCCACTAGCAACCGATCTGAAGTTACTGTGGATCGGGCCATCATGATTCATAGCATCATGATTGGTGAGGAAGTAGAAGTTCATGAAGTCATCTCCCTTGATCTCTACAAAATAGCCGAAAAGTCCTCTCCCTTGGCAAGGCTAGCTTTTCCTCATCTTATTTGCCATCTATGTTACTCAGCTGGAGCTTTCATAGAAGGAGACATTCCCATTGAGGAAGAGAAGCCCATCACTAAGAAAAGGATGGAGCAAACAAGAGAGCCCACTCATGGAGCTCAAGAAACGCATGTGGAAGCTCATCATCAAGAAATCCCTGAGATACCTCAAGGGATGCACTTTCCTCTACAGAATTTTTGGGAGCAAATCAACACCTCCCTAGGAGAATTAAGTTCCAACATGGGACAATTAAGGGTGGAACATCAAGAGCACTCCATCATTCTTCATGAAATTAGAGAAGATCAAAAAGCAATGAGGGAGGAGCAACAAAAACAAGGAAGAGACATAGAAGAGCTCAAGGACATCATTGGTTCCTCAAGGAGAAAACGCCACCATCACTAAGGTGGACTCATTCCTTGTTCTTACATTCTCTATTTTTTGTTTTCTTTATGTTAAGTGCTTATCCATGTTTGTGTCTTATTACATGATCATTAGTATTTAGTAACTTTGTCTTAAAGTTATGAATGTCCTATGAATCCATCACCTCTCTTAAATGGAAAATGTTTTAATTCAAAAGAACAAGAAGTACATGAGTTTCGAATTTATCTTTGAACTTAGTTTAATTATATTGATGTGGTGACAATACTTTTTATTTTCTGAATGAATGCTTGAACAGTGCATATGTCTTTTGAAGTTGTTGTTTATGAATGTTAAATATGTTGGCTCTTGAAAGAATGATGACAAGGAGACATGTTATTTGATAATCTGAAAAATCATAAAATTGATTCTTGAAGCAAGAAAAAGCAGTGAATACAAAAGCTTGTAGAAAAAAAATGGCGAAAAAAAAAAAAAGAAAAAGCAAGCAGAAAAAGCCAAAAGCTCTTAAAACCAAAAGGCAAGAGCAAAAAGCCAATAACCCTTAAAACCAAAAGGCAAGGGTAAATAAAAAGGATCCCAAGGCTTTGAGCATCAATGGATAGGAGGGCCTAAAGGAATAAAATCCTGGCCTAAGCGGCTAAACCAAGCTGTCCCTAACCATGTGCTTGTGGCGTGAAGGTGTCAAGTGAAAACTTGAGACTGAGCGGATAAAGTCAAGGTCCAAGGCAAAAGAAGAGTGTGCTTAAGAACCATGGACACCTCTAATTGGGGACTTTAGCAAAGCTGAGTCACAATCTGAAAAGGTTCACCCAATTATGTGTCTGTGGCATTTATGTATCCGGTGGTAATACTGGAAAACAAAGTGCTTAGGGCCACGGCCAAGACTCATAAAGTAGCTGTGTTCAAGAATCAACATACTGAAATAGGAGAATCAATAACACTATCTAAACTCTGAGTTCCTATAGATGCCAATCATTCTGAACCTCAATGGATAAAGTGAGATGCCAAAACTATTCAAGAGGCAAAGAGCTACAAGTCCCGCTCATCTGATTGGAGCTATGTTTCATTGATAGTTTGGAATTTATAGTATATTCTATTCTTTTTATCCTATTTGATTTTCAGTTGCTCGGGGACAAGCAACAATTTAAGTTTGGTGTTGTGATGAGCGGATAATTTATACGCTTTTTGGCATTGTTTTTAGTATGTTTTAGTAGGATCTAGTTACTTTTAGGGATGTTTTTATTAGTTTTTATGTTAAATTCATATTTCTGGACTTTACTATGAGTTTTTGTGTTTTTCTATGATTTCAGGTATTTTCTGGCTGAAATTGAGGGACTTGAGCAAAAATCAGATTCAGAGGTTGAAGAAGGACTGCTGATGCTGTTGGATTCTGACCTCTCTGCACTCAAAGTGTATTTTCTGGAGCTACAAAACTCAAACTGGCGCGCTTTTAATTGCGTTGGAAAGTAGACATCCAGGGCTTTCCAGCAATATATAATAGTCCATACTTTGGCCGCGTTTAGATGACGGAAAAGGGCGTTGAACGCCAGTTCTACGCTGCAGTCTGGAGTTAAACGCTAGAAACACGTCACAAGCCAGAGTTGAACGCCAGAAACACGTTACAAACTGGCGTTCAACTCCAAGAATGACCTCTCCACGTGTAAACTTCAAGCTCAGCCCAAGAACACACCAAGTGGGCCCCGGAAGTGGATTTAGGCATCAATTACTTACTTTTGTAAACCCTAGTAACTAGTTTAGTATAAATAGGACTTTTTACTATTGTATTAGATATCTTATGATTTTTAGTTCATCTTTGGATCATATTGATCATGCATGGGAGCTGGCCATTCGGCCATGCCTGGACCATTATCACTTATGTATTTTCAAACGGTAGAGTTTCTGCACTCCATAGATTAAGGTGTGGAGCTCTGCTGTTCCTCAAAGATTAATGCAAAGTACTACTGTTTTTCTATTCAATTCAACTTATTCCGCTTCTAAGATATTCATTCGTACTTCAACCTGAATGTGATGAACGTGACAATCATCATCATTCCCTACGAACGCGTTCCTGACAACCACTTCCGTTCTACCTTAGATTGAATGAGTATCTCTTGGATCCCTTAATCAGAATCTTCGTGGTATAAGCTAGATTGATGGCGGCATTCATGAGAATCCGGAAAGTCTAAACCTTGTCTGTGGTATTCCGAGTAGGATTCAGGGATTGAATAACTGTGATGAACTTCAAACTTGCGAGTGCTGGGCGTAATGACAGACGCAAAAGGATATTAAATCCTATTCCAGTATGATCGAGAACCTCCAGATGATTAGCCATGCAGTGACAGCGCATCGGACCATTTTCATAGAGAGGATGGGATGTAGCCATTGACAATGGTAATGCCTCCAGATGATTAGCCATGCAGTGACAGCGCATCGGACCATTTTCACAGAGAGGATGAGATGTAGCCATTGACAACGGTGATGCCCTTACATAAAGCTAGCCATGGAAAGGAGTAGGACTGATTGGATGAAGACAGCAGGAAAGCAGAGGTTCAGAGGAACGAAAGCATCTCTATACGCTTATCTGAAATTCTCACCTATGAATTACATAAGTATTTCTATCTTTATTTTCTGATTATTTATTTTTATTATTCGAAAACTCCATAACCATTTGATATCCGCCTGACTGAGATTTACAAGATGACCATAGCTTGCTTCATACCAATAATCTCCATGGGATCAACCCTTACTCACGTAAGGTTTTATTACTTGGACGACCCAGTGCACTTGCTGGTTAATTGTGCGAAGTTGTGAAGTTATGTTTGGACTATGGTACTGCGCACACGTTTTTGGAGCCATTGCTAGGGAGAGAACGAACAACAAATTTTACAAACTCAGAGTAACAATTTCGCATACCAATGGCAGGACAATTCTAACCAGAATTGGAGGGACAATAACAACAGAGGAGGCAGAGACAATCAGGGAAATCAGAGGTAGAATAACAACAACAATAGGCAGTGGAACCAGAACCAGCCTTATAGAGCACCTCACCTGAGGCAATCCCAAGGACCACAGAATACCTAATAGCAGACCTCTCAAATTACTTATCCTTCTTCATCCGCTAATGATGACTTACTACAATCTATTGATCAGAGACAACAGACCATGGAAAATAACCTTTATGCTACACTAAATGGTCTGAACTCTACCCTGCAAGCTCTTGTCTCATAGATTGGATCAATGAATAACTCCAATAACCAGCCTTTGAGCTCCAGTGGAATTCCCTCTCAACCATTACCCAATCCAAAGGGTGGCATTAATGCCATCACCCTAAGGTCCGGAACCACACTGCAGAAAAGGAATCAGGAGGAGCCAAGCCCACCAGAACACGCCTCAGTTGAAGAGGTAGTGGAAATAGAAGATGTTGAAGAGGAAGAGGACATATAGGACATAGATGAAAAAGAAGAAGTTCAACCACAGGAGGAAGCACCAAAGGGCGCAGACACTGTAGAAGACACCACTCCCATTCCATTTCCACAACTTGCAAGGAAGCCCAAGAAGCAGCTGGAACCTGATCCCAAAATGGTAGAGATATTCAAAAAGGTTGAGGTAACTGTTCCTCTTTTTGATGTTATTCAACAGGTACCTAAATATGCCAAGTTTCTAAAAGATTTATGTATACATAAAGACAAAATTAATGAATTAGAAACTATTCCTTTAGGTAGTTCCATATCTGCTTTAATGGGAGGTTTACCTGAAAAGTGTAGTGACCCAGGTCCATGTATGGTTAATTGTACTATTGGTGGTGTAGTATTTTCTGACTGCATGTGTGATTTAGGAGCATGTGTGAGTATAATGCCTTTGTCTATATATGATATTTTGAGGCTCTCTCCCTTAAAAAGGTCAGCAGCTCATTTTGTGTTAGCAGATAAAAGCATTATTACAGTGGCTGGAGTTGCTGAAGATGTATTAGTGGGCATTAAGGGGCTCACATTTCCCATTAATTTTTATATCCTGGAGATGCCCCAAAATGACTCAGAGAAGCCGTCATCAATCCTACTCGGAAGACCATTCCTGAAGACCTCGAAGTTCAAATTAGATGCTTTTTCAAGAACATACTCTTTTGAAATAGATGGCCGAGTAGTAATCTTCAACCTGAATGGAGTTATGAAGCATCCTACGGATGATCATTCTATCCTCCAGTGTGACATCATAGATGAAACCGTGGCTGAAGTTCACCAGGAGGAATTTGAAGAGAAGTACATAGGACAAGGTCCAAGTGTGGGGACATTCTCAGAGAACAATGACAGTGCTTTACCATTGTCACCAGTTCTAGACAACCCAGAGCCTGACCATGATCAGAAGTTAGAATTAAAACCCCTTCCTCCACACCTCAAATATGCTTACCTTGAGGACAAGCAGAAGTTTCCAGTTATCATTGCAAGGGAACACACTTCTCAACAGGAAGAGCAGTTACTTAGTGTGCTAAGGAGGCACAAGAAGGCAATTGGTTGGAGTTTGGCAGACATAGTAGGCATCAACCCTCAAGTCTGTGAGCATAGAATATTTTTAGAAGAAGGAGCAAGACCTGTCCGTCAACCCCAGAGAAGACTGAACCCCACTATCTTAGAGGTTGTCAAGAAGGAAGTGACCAGACTACTGGAGGCAGATATCATCTATCCCATCTCAGACAGTGAATGGGTAAGCCCAGTACACGTGGTGCCCAAGAAGTCTGGAGTCACTACAGTGAAGAATGAGCACGGAGAGCTCATTGCAACCAGAGTTCAGAATGCCTGGAGGGTCTGTATTAACTACAGACGCCTCAACCAGGCCACTCGTAAGGATCACTATCCTCTTCCATTCATTGATCAAATGCTGGATCGCCTGTCAGGTAAATCACATTATTATTTTTTAGATGGTTACACAAGTTATTTCTAGATTCATATAGCTCCTGAGGATCAGAAAAAGATCACTTTTACATGTTCTTTTGGGACTTATGCTTACAAGAGAATACCCTTTGGCTTGTGCAATGCACCAGCTACCTTCCAAAGGTGCATGATGAGTCTTTTCTCTAATCTTATTGAGGACTGTATGGAGGTTTTTATGGATGATTTTAGCGTTTATGGTGATTCCTTTAGTCTTTGCTTGGATTGTTTATCTAGAGTATTAGATAGATGTGTCCATACAAACCTTGTATTAAATTTTGAAAAATGTCACTTTATGGTTAAACAAGGTATTGTACTCGGACATGTTGTGTCTAATACTGGCATTTCTGTAGATCCAGCAAAGGTGGATGTTATTTCTAGTTTACCTTACCCCTCCTCTGTGAGGGAAGTCCGTTCGTTCCTTGGCCATGCAGGTTTTTACAGGAGATTTATTAAGGACTTCAGTAAGGTAGCACTTCCCTTATCCAGGCTACTGTAGAAGGATATTGAGTTCGAGTTCAGTGAGGATTGCAAACAAGCGTTTGATAAGCTGAAGACTGCCCTGACTCAAGCTCCAATTATGAGAGGACCAGGCTGGAGCCAGCCATTTGAAATAATGTGCGACGCCTCCAACCATGCAGTAGGAGCAGCACTGGCTCAGCATGAAGGTAAGGACCCCTTTGTTATTGCTTATGCGTCTAAAACTTTAGATGCCGCTCAGTCCAATTACATTACTACTGAGAAAGAGCTTCTTGCTATTGTTGTTGCTCTGGATAAATTCCGAGCCTATTTACTTGGTACGAAGGTAGTAGTGTACTCAGACCACGCACCTCTAAAGTATCTATTAGCTAAAAAGGAGTTCAAACCAAGGCTTATACATTGGATACTGCTATTACAAGAACTTGATTTAGAAATTAAGGATAGGAGTGGTAATCAGAATTTAGTGGCGGACCACTTGAGTCACCTTGAGCACATTACAGATGACTCCACTCCTATAGCTGATAATTTCCCATTTGATAACCTGCAAGCAGTATCTGAGGTAGTCCATTGGTATGCACCTGTAGCTAATTATCTAGTTAGCCGCACCTTTCCTCCAAACTTTTCTAAGCATCAAAGAGACAAGCTGAAAAGCGAGTCTAAATATTATATATGGGATGACCCATATTTATGGAGATGTGGCGCTGACCAGGTAATTAGACGGTGTGTGCCTCAATCAGAATTCCAGTCCATCTTAGAGGCCTGTCACTCATCTGAGAGTGGAGGACATTTTGGCCCTCAAAGAACAGCTAGAAAAATCTTAGACTGTGGATTCTGGTGGCCTACACTTTTTAGAGACGCTGCTGAATTTTGTAGATCTTGTTTTCCATGCCAAAAATTTGGTAATATATCCAAGAGGGATGAGATGCCTCAACAAATTATGCTTTTCTGTGAAATTTTTGATGTTTGGGGCATTTACTTCATGGGTCCATTTCCAAATTCTAATGGTTATTTTTATATATTGTTAGCTGTGGATTACGTTTTTGTTCATACCCTGGGTCAAGCTGTCCGACCCGGGATGTTCAGCGACAAGCCGACCGACCTCTTCAGGTCAGACTATCCGACCTCTTCTCAAAAAGCTCGGCCAAATGACCGACATCTTCACAAAGAGCTCGGCTGAAACGCTACAGAGGCCCAATAAGGGCCCAAATAAAGGGACACAGCCCAATCTAAAGGCAGCCAAAGCCTAGAAGGATAAAGGCGGTTCCGTTGAAGATAAGCTGACCTCACCCAAAGATAAGATAAGATAAAATCAGATAACTAACTTATCTTATCTAAAAAGGTCACTCCACACCATTATAAATACACTGGAGCACCCAGGTATAACTCAAACTCTGATTCTACATAAAACCTGTTTAATACCCATGCTAACTTAAGCATCGGAGTCTCTTGCAGGTACCCCCCACCCTCCGGTGGCCAAGGATCAGCAGTACAGTCAGTCCAACAAGTCGGATGCGGCGGCTCCGGCCACCATCAACAAGTCAAACACAACAGCTCCGACCAGCACAGAAGATTTCATCCGAGATCGATGGTACGCAGAATCGTGATTACACTTTAATTATGTAAAATTCATTGCTCTTTCTTTCCCTGGAAATGGCGCCAAAAACATGATGCCAAGACCATGGTTCACAACTCCGTGTAACTAACCAGCAAGTGCATTGGGTCGTCCAAGTAATACCTTACGTGAGTAAGGGTCGAATCCTACGGAGATTGTTGGTATGAAGCAAGCTATGGTCACCTTGCAAATCTCAGTTAGGCAGATATAAATTGATAATGGTGTTTTCGAATAATAATTAATAGAATAGGGATAGAAATACTTATGTAATTCATTGGTGAGAATTTCAGATAAGCGAATGGAGATGCTTTCGTTCCTCTGAACCTCTGCTTTCCTGCTATCTTCATCCAATCAGTCTTACTCCTTTCCATGGCTGGCTTTATGTGATACATCACCACTGTCAATGGCTACTTTCGATCATCTCTCGGGAAAATGATCCAATGCCCTGTCACGGCACGGCTAATCGTCTGGAGGCATCACCCTTGTCAATGGCTTCATCTTATCCTCTCAGTGAAAATGGTCAATGCACCCTGTCACGGCACGGCTATTCATCTGTCGGTTCTCGATCATGCTGGAATAGGATTTACTATCCTTTTGCGTCTGTCACTAATGCCCCGCAATCGCGAGTTTGGAGCTCGTCACAGTCATTCATTCATTGAATCCTACTCGGAATACCACAGACAAGGTTTAGACCTTCCGGATTCTCTTGAATGCTGCCATCATTCTAGCTTACACCACGAAGATTCTGGTTAGGAGATCTAAGAGATACCCATTCAGTCTAAGGTAGAACGGAAGTGGTTGTCAGGCACGCGTTCATAGGGAATGATGATGATTGTCACGTTCATCACATTCAGATTGAAGTACGAATGAATATCTTAGAAGCGAAACAAGATGAATTGAATAGAAAATAGTAGTACTTTGCATTAATCCTTGAGAAACAGCAGAGCTCCACACCTTAATCTATGGAGTCTAGAAACTCTACCGTTAAAATTACATAAGTGAAAGGTCCAAGCATGGCCGAGATGGCCAGCCCCCAAAACGTGATCAATAGATCAAAAGATAATCCAAAGATGTCAAATACAATAATGAAATGTCCTATTTATAATAAACTAGCTACTAGGGTTTACAGAAGTAAGTAATTGATGCATAAATCCACTTCCGGGGCCCACTTGGTGTGTGCTTGGGCTGAGCTTGAGTGTTGCACGTTTACAGAAGTGTGTGCTTGGGCCCACTTGGCTCCTTTTCTGGCGCTGGACGCCAGATTTGGGCAGAAAGCTGGCGTTGAACGCCAGTTTACGTCATCTATTCTTGGCCAAAGTATAAACTATTATATATTGCTAGAAATCCTTGGATGTCTACTTTCCAACGCAATTGAAAGCACGCCATTTCGAGTTCTGTAGCTCCAGAAAATCCACTTTGAGTGCAGGGAGGTCAGAATCCAACAGCATCAGCAGTCCTTCTTCAACCTCTGAATCTGATTTTTGCTCAAGTCCCTCAATTTCAGCCAGAAAATATCTGAAATCACAGAAAAACACACAAACTCATAGTAAAGTCCAGAAATGTGAATTTAACATAAAAACTAATGAAAACATCCCTAAAAGTAACTAGATCCTACTAAAAACATACTAAAAACAATGTCAAAAAGCGTATAAATTATCCGCTCATCACAACACCAAACTTAAATTGTTGCTTGTCCCCAAGCAACTGAAAATAAAATAGGATAAAAAGAAGAGAATATACTATAAATTCTAAACTATCAATGAAACATAGCTTCAATCATATGAGCGGGACTTATAGCATTTTGCCTCTTGAATAGTTTTGGCATCTCACTTTAACCATTGAGGTTCAGAATGATTGGCATCTATAGGAACTCAGAGTTCAAATAGTGTTATTGATTCTCCTAGTTCAGTATGATGATTCTTGAACACAGCTTTTTTATGAGTCTTGGCCGTGGCCCTAAGCACTTTGTTTTCCAGTATTACCACCGGATACATAAATGCCACAGACACATAATTAGGTGAACCTTTTCAGATTGTGACTCAGCTTTGCTAAAGTCCCCAATTAGAGGTGTCCAGGGTTCTTAAGCACACTCTTTTTTTGCTTTGGACCTTCACTTTAACCGCTCAGTCTCAAGTTTTCACTTGACACCTACACGCCACAAGCACATGGTTAGGGACAGCTTGGTTTAGCTGCTTAGACCAGGATTTTATTCCTTTAGGCCCTCCTATCCACTGATGCTCAAAGCCTTGGGATCCTTTTTATTTACCCTTGCCTTTTGGTTTTAAGGGTTATTGGCTTTTTGCTCTTGCCTCTTGGTTTTAAGAGCTTTTGGCTTTTTCTGCTTGCTTTTTCTTTTTCTTTCTATTTTTTTTTTCGCTTATATTTTTTTTCTGCAAGCTTTGTTCTTTGCTGCTTTTTCTTGCTTCAAGAATCATTTTTATGATTTTTCAGATTATCAAATAACATGTTTCCTAGTCATCATTCTTTCAAGAGCCAACATATTTAACATTCTCAAACAACAACTTTAAAAGACATATGTACTGTTCAAGCATTCATTCAGAAAACAAGAAGCATTGTCACCACATCAATATAATTAAGCTAAGTTCAAGGATAAATTCGAAACTCATGTACTTCTTGTTCTTTTGAATTAAAACATTTTTTTCATTTAAGAGAGGTGATGGATTCATAGGACATTCATAACTTTAAGACATAGTTACTACTACTAATGATCATGTAATGAAGACACAAACATAGATAAGCACATAACATAGAAAACGAAAAACAGAAGAAATAAGAACAAGGAATGAATCCACCTTAGTGATGGTGGCGTTTCCTTCTTGAGGAACCAATGATGTCCTTGAGCTCTTCTATGTCTCTTTCTTGTCTTTGTTGCTCCTCCCTCATTGCTTTTTGATCTTCTCTTATTTCATGAAGGATGATGGAGTGCTCTTGATGTTCCACCCTTAGTTGTCCCATATTGGAACTCAATTCTCCTAGGGAGGTGTTGATTTGCTCCCAATAGTTTTGTGGAGGAAAATGTATTTGAGGCATTTCCGGGATCTCATGGTGATGAGCTTCATACGCCTCTTGAGCTCCATGAATGGGCTCTCTTGCTTGCTTCATCTTTTTTTTAGTGATGGGCTTGTCCTCTTTGATGAGGATATCTCCCTCTATGTCAATCCCAGCCGAATTGCATAGGTGGAAGATGAGGTGAGGAAAGGCTAACCTTGCCATAGTTGAGGACTTGTCAGCCACCTTGTAGAGTTCTTGAGGTATAATCTCATGAACTTCCACCTCTTCTCCAATCTTGATGCTATGGATCATGATGGCCCGGTCTATAGTAACTTCAGACCGGTTGCTAGTGGGAATGATTGAGCATTGAATGAACTCCAACCATCCTCTAACCACAGGCTTGAGGTCCAATCTTCTTAGTTGAACCGGTTTGCCTTTGGAGTCAATCTTCCATTGAGCTCCTTCTACACATATGTCCATAAGGACTTGGTCCAACCTTTGATTAAAGTTAACCCTTCTAGTGTAGGGGCGTTCATCTCCTTGCATCATGGGCAAGTTGAACGCCAACCTCATATTTTCCGGACTAAAATCTAAGTATTTCCCCCGAACCATTGTAACATAGTTCTTTGGATCCGGGTTCTTACTTTGATCATGGTTCTTGGTGATCCATGCATTGGCATAGAACTCTTGAACCATTAGGATGCCGACTTGTTGGATGGGGTTTGTTAGAACTTCCCAACCTCTTCTTTGAATTTCATGTCGGATCTCCGGATACTCATTTCTTTTGAGTTTGAAAGGGACCTCAGGGATCACCTTCTTCTTAGCCACAACATCATAGAAGTGGTCTTGATGGGCTTTGGAGATGAACCTTTCCATCTCCCATGACTCGGATGTGGAAGCTTTTTTCTTCCCTTTCCCCTTTCTAGAGGATTCTCCGGTCTTAGGTGCCATCAATGGTAATGGAAAAACAAAAAGCTTATGCTTTTACCACACCAAACTTAGAATTTTGCTCGCCCTCGAGCAATAAAAGAAAGAATAGATGAAGAAGAAGAAGAAATGGAGGAGAGGGAGAGTGGGAAGTGTTTCGGCCAAGAAGGGTGTAGAGGGGTATGTTGTGTGAATTTGATGAAGAATGGAGGGCTTTATATAGGGAAGGGAGGGGGGGAAAGGTTTCGGCCATATGAGTGGGTTTGGGTGGGAAATTGGTTTTGAATTTTGAAGGTAGGTGGAGTTTATGAGGTAGGTTTATGGGGAAGAGTGGATGGATGTGAGTGGTGAAGAGGTGATGGGGAAGAGAGTTTGAGGTGATTGGTGAAGGGTTTTTGGGGAAGAGTGTTTATGGGGTTGTGTGAAAGAGAGTGGTGAGAAGAAGTGAGTGTAGGTAGGTGGGGATCCTGTGGGGTCCACAGATCCTGAGTGGATCCTGTGGGTTCCACAGATCCTGAGGTGTTCAAGGATTTACATCCCTGCACCCATTAGGCATGTAAAAATGCCTTTGCACACAACTCTGGGCGTTCAGCGCCAGGTTGGTGGCCATTTTGGGCATTCAACACCCATTTGTGTGCCATTTCTGGCGTTAAACGCCAGAACCATACCTATTCTGGCATTCAGCGCCCAGAAGCTGCCCATTTTGGGCGTTCAGCGCCAGAACCATGCTCTGTTCTGGCGCTGAATGCCAGACAGATGCTCTTCCAGGGTGTGATTTTTCTTCTGTTGTTTTTTTATTCTGTTTTCAATTTTTCTATTTATTTTGTGACTCCACATGATCATGAACCTATAAAGACATGAAAAACAATGAAAATAAAAATTAGATAAATAAACATTGGGTTGCCTCCCAACAAGCGCTTCTTTAATGTCAATAGCTTGACAGTGGGCTCTTCATGGAGCCTCACAGCTGTGCAGAGCTTTGTTGAGACTCCCCAACACCAAACTTAGAGTTTGGATATGGGAGTTCAACACCAAACTTAGAATTTGGTTGTGGCCTCCCAACACCAAACTTAGAGTTTGACTGTGGGGGCTTTGGTTGACTCTGCTTTGAGAGAAGCTTTTCATCCTTCCTCTCCATGGTTGCAGAGAGAGATCCTTGAGTTTTAAACACAAGGGAGTCCTCATTCCATTGAAGGACTAGTTCACCTCTGTCAACATCAATCACAGCTCTTGCTGTGGCCAGGAAAGGTCTTCCTAGGATGATGGATTCATCCTCTTCCTTTCCAGTATCTAGGACTATGAAATCAACAGGGATGTAAAGGCCTTCAACCTTTACTAACACGTCCTCTACTTGTCCATAAGTCTGTTTTCTTGAACTGTCTGCCATCTCTAATGAGATTTTAGCAGCTTGCACCCCATAGATTCCCAGTTTCTCTATTATAGAGAGGGGCATGAGGTTTATTCCTGAACCAAGGTCACACAGAGCCTTAAAGATCATGGTGCCTATGGTACAGGGTATTATGAACTTTCCAGGATCCTGTCTCTTCTGAGGCAATGTCAGTTGATCCAGATCACTTAGTTCATTGATGAACAAGGGAGGTTCAACTTCCCAAGTATCAATGCCAAATAATTTGGCATTCAGCTTCATGATTGCACCAAGAAACTTGGCAGTTTGCTCTTCAGTAACATCCTCATTCTCTTCAGAAGAGGAATACTCATCAGAGCTCATGAAGGGCATAAGGAGGTTCAATGGAATCTCTATGGTCTCTAGATGAGCCTCAGAGTCCTTTGGTTCCTCAGAGGGAAGCTCCTTATTGATCACTGGACGTCCCAGGAGGTCTTCCTCCTTGGGATTCATGTCCTCCTCTCCTTCTTTGGGTTCGGCCATGGTGCTTATGTCAATGGCCTTGCACTCTCCTTTTGGGTTCTCTTCTGTATTGCTTGGGAGAGTACTAGGAGGGATTTCAGTGATCCTCTTACTCAGCTGGCCCACTTGTGCTTCCAAATTTCTAATGGAAGACCTTGTTTCATTCATGAAACTTACAGTGGCCTTAGATAGATCAGAGATTAAGTTTGCTAAATTAGAAGTATTTTGTTCAGAGTTCTCTGTCTGTTGCTGAGTGGATGATGGAAAAGGTTTATTATTGTTAAACCTGTTTCTTCCACCATTATTAAAGCCTTGCTGAGGCTTTTGATCCTTCCATGAGAAATTTGGATGATTTCTCCATGATGAGTTATAGGTGTTTCCATAAGGTTCACCTAAGTAATTCACCTCTGCTATTGCAGGGTTCTCAGGATCATAAGCTTCTTCTTCATAAGAAGCCTCTTGAGTACTGTTGGATGTAGCTTGCATTCCATGCAGACTCTGAGAGATCATATTGACTTGCTGAGTCAATATTTTATTCTGAGCCAATATGGCATTCAGAGTATCAACTTCAAGAACTCCCTTCTTCATAGGCGTCCCATTATTCACAGGATTCCTTTCAGAGGTGTACATGAACTGGTTATTTGCAACCATGTTAATGAGTTCTTGAGCTTCTGCAGGCGTTTTCTTTAGGTGAATGGATCCACCTGCAGAAGTGTCCAGTGACATCTTTGATAGCTCAGATAAACCATCATAGAATATATCCAGGATGGTCCATTTTGAAAGCATGTCAGAAGGACACTTTTTTGGTCAACTGTTTGTATCTTTCCCAAGCTTCATAGAGGGATTCACCTTCTTTCTATTTGAAAGTTTGAACATCCACTCTAAGAATGCTCAGCTTTTGAGGAGGAAAGAATTTGGCTAAGAAAGCCGTGACCAGCTTATCCCAAGAGTTCAGGCTATCTTTAGGTTAAGAGTCCAACCATATTCTAGCTCTGTCTCTTACAGCAAAAGGGAAAAGCATGAGCCTGTAGACTTCAGGATCTACTCCATTAGTCTTAACAGTATCACATATCTGCAAGAAATTAGTTAAAAACTGAAAAGGATCTTCAGATGGAAGTCCATGAAACTTGCAGTCCTGCTGCATCAGAGAAACTAATTGAGGTTTCAGCTCAAAGTTGTTTGCTCCAATGGCAGGAATGGAGATGCTTCTTCCATGTAAATTGGAATTAGGTGCAGTAAAGTCACCAAGCATCTTCCTTGCATTATTATTATTTTCGGCTGCCATCTCCTCTTCCTGTTCGAAAATTTCTGAAAGGTTATCTCTGGATTGTTGTAATTTAGCTTCTCTTAATTTTCTCTTCAGAGTCCTTTCAGGTTCTGGATCTGCTTCAACAAGAATGTTCTTGTCCTTGCTCCTGCTCATATGACAAAGAAGAGGGCACAGAAAAATAATAATAATAGAGATCCTTTATACCACAATAAAGGGATCCCTTTGTGAGTGGGAGAAAAGAGGGAGACAAAGAATGTAATGTAATGGAAGAAACACAACTGTGAGGAGGGTATAGATGTGAGATGAGATGTTAGTAAATGAATAAATAAATAGAATAAGATGGGAGAGGGAGAATTTTCAAAAATAATTTTTGAAAAAGGGTTAGTGATTTTCGAAAATAGTTTTTGAAAAAGGTTAGTAATTTTCGAAAAATTTTGAAATCAAAAATAAAAATAATTAGTTAATTAAAAAGAAATTTTTGAAAAAGAGGGAAGATATTTTCGAAAATTAGAGAGAGAGAGTTAGTTAGGTGGTTTTGAAAAAGGTAAGAAACAAATAAAAAGTTAGTTAGTTAGTTGAAACAAAAATCAATTTTGAAAAGATAAGGAGTTGGGAAGTTAGAGAAGATATTTTGAAATCAAAAATTTTTTTTTTGAAAAAAGATAAGATAAGAAGATATTTTTGAAAAGATATGATAGAAATTAGTTTTTGAAAAAGATTTGATTTTTAAAATCACAATTAATGACTTGATTCACAAGAAATCACAAGATATGATTCTAGAACTTAAAGTTTTAATCTTTCTTAACAAGCAAGTAACAAACTTGAAATTTTTGAATCAAAACATTAATTGTTATTATTTTCGAAAATTTTGATAAAGATAAGAAAAAGATTTTTGAAAAATATTTTGAAAAAGATTTTTGAATTTTTCGAAAATAATGAAAAAGGTATGATTTTTGAAAAAGATTTTGAAAAAGATAAGATTTTCAAATTGAAAATTTGATTTGACTCATAAGAAACAACTAAATTTTAAAAATTTTGAAAAAGTCAATTCAAATTTTCGAATTTGATGAGGAGAAAAAGGGAAAAATATTTTTTTGATTTTTGAATTTTTATGATGAGAGAGAAAAACAAGAAAAATAATGCAATGCATGAAAATTTTAGATCAAAACATGTGATGCATGCAAGAATGCTATGAATGTCAAGATGAACACCAAGAACACTTTGAATGTCATGATGAACATCAAGAACATATTTTTGAAAAATTTTTTTAATGCAAGGAAAACATGCAAGACACCAAACTTAGAATTCTTTAATGCTTAGACACTAAGAATTCAAGAATGCATATGAAAAACAAGAAAAGACACAAAACATGAAATCATCAAGATCAAACAAGAAGACTTACCAAGAACAACTTGAAGATCATGATGAACACTATGAATGCATGAATTTTCGAAAAATGCAAGATGCATATGCAATTGACACCAAACTTATGACATGACTCAAGACTCAAACAAGAAACACAAAATATTTTTGATTTTTATGATTTTATGATTTTTTTTGGATTTTTTTGAAAATTAATTTGAAAAAGGAAAATAAGGATTCCAAAATCTTTTATATGAATTACAGGAATCTTGCCATGTTAGTCTAAAGCTTCAGTCCAGGAATTAGACATGGCTCACTAGCCAGCCAAGCTTTCAATGAAAGCTCCAGTCCAAAACACTAGACATGGCCAATGGCCAGCCAAGCTTCAGCAAGATATCAGAATATACTGCTCATTACTTATCAAATATGTAACTTGCCTCTATGCTGATGGTTTGGAAGCCTCAGTCCAAAAGAATTTAGACATGGCTTTGCAGCCAACCAGGCTTCACATGCTTCATGAAACACTAGAATTCATTCTTAAAAATTTTGAATCTAAAAATTTTTTTTTTCGAAAACAAAAGAAAAATTTTTGAAAGATTTTTGAAAGATTTTTGAAAACTTTTTGAAAAGAAAACGAAAAGAAAGTTACCCAATATGAGCAACAAGATGAACCGTCAGTTGTCCAAACTCGAACAATCTCCGGCAACGGCGCCAAAAACTTGGTACGCGGAATCGTGATTACACTTTAATTATGTAAAATTCATTGCTCTTTCTTTCCCTGGAAATGGCGCCAAAAACATGATGCCAAGACCATGGTTCACAACTCCGTGTAACTAACCAGCAAGTGCACTGGGTCATCCAAGTAATACCTTACGTGAGTAAGGGTCGAATCCCACGGAGATTGTTGGTATGAAGCAAGCTATGGTCACCTTGCAAATCTCAGTTAGGCAGATATAAATTGATAATGGTGTTTTCGAATAATAATTAATAGAATAGGGATAGAAATACTTATGTAATTCATTGGTGAGAATTTCAGATAAGCGAATGGAGATGCTTTCGTTCCTTTGAACCTCTGCTTTCCTGTTATCTTCATCCAATCAGTCTTACTCCTTTCCATGGCTGGCTTTATGTGATACATCACCACTGTCAATGGCTACTTTTGGTCATCTCTCGGGAAAATGATCTAATGCCCTGTCACGGCACGGCTAATCGTCTGGAGGCATCACCCTTGTCAATGGCTTCATCTTATCCTCTAGTGAAAATGATCAACGCACCCTGTCACGGCACGACTATTCATCTGTCGGTTCTCGATCATGCTGGAATAGGATTTACTATCCTTTTGCGTCTGTCACTAACGCCCCGCAATCGCGAGTTTGGAGCTCGTCACAGTCATTCATTCATTGAATCCTACTCGGAATACCACAGACAAGGTTTAGACCTTCCGGATTCTCTTGAATGCCGCCATCGTTCTAGCTTACACCACAAAGATTCTGGTTAGGAGATCTAAGAGATACCCATTCAGTCTAAGGTAGAACGGAAGTGGATGTCAGGCACGCGTTCATAGGGAATGATGATGATTTTCACGTTCATCACATTCAGATTGAAGTATGAATGAATATCTTAGAAGCGAAACAAGATGAATTAAATAGAAAACAGTAGTACTTTGCATTAATCCTTGAGAAACAGCAGAGCTCCACACCTTAATCTATGGAGTGTAGAAACTCTACCGTTAAAATTACATAAGTGAAAGGTCCAGGCATGGCCGAGATGGCCAGCCCCCAAAACGTGATCAATAGATCAAAAGATAATCCAAAGATGTCAAATACAATAGTGAAATGTCCTATTTATAATAAACTAGCTACTAGGGTTTACAGAAGTAAGTAATTGATGCATAAATCCACTTCCGGGGCCCACTTGGTGTGTGCTTGGGCTGAGCTTGAGTGTTGCACGTGTAGAGGTCCTTTCTGGAGTTGAACGCCAGCTTTTGTGCCAGTTTGGGCGTTCAACTCTGGTTTTGGCTCCTTTTCTGGCGCTGGACGCCAGATTTGGGCAGAAAGCTGGTGTTGAATGCCAGTTTACGTCATCTATTCTTGGCCAAAGGATGGACTATTATATATTGCTGGAAATCCCTGGATGTCTACTTTCCAACGCAATTGGAAGCGTGCCATTTCGAGTTCTGTAGCTCCAGAAAATCCACTTTGAGTGCAGGGAGGTCAGAATCCAACAGCATCAGCAGTCCTTCTTCAACCTCTGAATCTGATTTTTGCTCAAGTCCCTCAATTTCAGCCAGAAAATACCTGAAATCACAGAAAAACACACAAACTCATAGTAAAGTCCAGAAATGTGAATTTAACATAAAAACTAATGAAAACATCCCTAAAAGTAACTAGATCCTACTAAAAACATACTAAAAACAATGTCAAAAAGCGTATAAATTATCCGCTCATCACAACACCAAACTTAAATTGTTGCTTGTCCCCAAGCAACTGAAAATCAAATAGGATAAAAAGAAAAGAATATACTAAAAATTCCAAACTATCAATGAAACATAGCTTCAATCATATGAGCGGGACTTATAGCTTTTTGCCTCTTGAATAGTTTTGGCATCTCACTTTATCCATTGAGGTTCAGAATGATTGGCATCTATAGGAACTCAGAGTTCAGATAGTGTTATTGATTCTCCTAGTTCAGTATGATGATTCTTGAACACAGCTTTTTTATGAGTCTTGGCCGTGGCCCTAAGCACTTTGTTTTCCAGTATTACCACCGGATACATAAATGCCACAGACACATAATTAGGTGAACCTTTTCAGATTGTGACTCAGCTTTGCTAAAGTCCCCAATTAAAGGTGTCCAAGGTTCTTAAGCACACTCTTTTTTTCCTTTGGACCTTCACTTTAACCGCTCAGTCTCAAGTTTTCACTTGACACCTACACGCCACAAGCACATGGTTAGCGACAGCTTGGTTTAGCCGCTTAGACCAGGATTTTATTCCTTTAGGCCCTCCTATCCACTGATGCTCAAAGCCTTGGGATCCTTTTTATTTACCCTTGCCTTTTGGTTTTAAGGGTTATTGGCTTTTTGCTCTTGCCTCTTGGTTTTAAGAGCTTTTGGCTTTTTCTGCTTGCTTTTTCTTTTTCTTTCTATTTTTTTTTTCGCCTATATTTTTTTCTGCAAGCTTTGTTCTTTGCTGCTTTTTCTTGCTTCAAGAATCATTTTTATGATTTTTCAGATTATCAAATAACATGTTTCCTAGTCATCATTCTTTCAAGAGCCAACATATTTAACATTCTCAAACAACAACTTTAAAAGACATATGCACTGTTCAAGCATTCATTCAGAAAACAAGAAGCATTGTCACCACATCAATATAATTAAGCTAAGTTCAAGGATAAATTCGAAACTCATGTACTTCTTATTCTTTTCAATTAAAACATTTTTTTTTCATTTAAGAGAGGTGATGGATTCATAGGACATTCATAACTTTAAGACATAGTTACTACTACTAATGATCATGTAATGAAGACACAAACATAGATAAGCACATAACATAGAAAACGAAAAACAGAAGAAATAAGAACAAGGAATGAATCCACCTTAGTGATGGTGGCGTTTCCTTCTTGAGGAACCAATGATGTCCTTGAGCTCTTCTATGTCTCTTCCTTGTCTTTGTTGCTCCTCCCTCATTGCTTTTTGATCTTCTCTTATTTCATGAAGGATGATGGAGTGCTCTTGATGTTCCACCCTTAGTTGTCCCATATTGGAACTCAATTCTCCTAGGGAGGTGTTGATTTGCTCCCAATAGTTTTGTGGAGGAAAATGCATTTGAAGCATTTCTGGGATCTCATGGTGATGAGCTTCATACGCCTCTTGAGCTCCATGAATGGGCTCTCTTGCTTGCTCCATCTTTTACTTAGTGATGGGCTTGTCCTCTTTGATGAGGATATCTCCCTTTATGTCAATCCCAGCCGAATTGCATAGGTGGCAGATGAGGTGAGGAAAGGCTAACCATGCCAGAGTGGAGGACTTGTCAGCCACCTTGTAGAGTTCTTGAGGTATAATCTCATGAACTTCCACCTCTTCTCCAATCATGATGCTATGGATCATGATGGCCCGGTCTATAGTAACTTCAGACTAGTTGCTAGTGGGAATGATTGAGCATTGAATGAACTCCAACCATCCTCTAGCCACAGGCTTGAGGTCCAATCTTCTTAGTTGAACCGGTTTGCCTTTGGAGTCAATCTTCCATTGAGCTCCTTCTACACATATGTCCATAAGGACTTGGTCCAACCTTTGATTAAAGTTAACCCTTCTAGTGTAGGGGCGTTCATCTCCTTGCATCATGGGCAAGTTGAACGCCAACCTCATATTTTCCGGACTAAAATCTAAGTATTTCCCCCGAACCATTGTAACATAGTTCTTTGGATCCGGGTTCTTACTTTGATCATGGTTCTTGGTGATCCATGCATTGGCATAGAACTCTTGAACCATTAGGATGCCGACTTATTGGATGGGGTTTGTTAGAACTTCCCAACCTCTTCTTTGAATTTCATGTCGGATCTCCGGATACTCATTTCTTTTGAGTTTGAAAGGGACCTCAGGGATCACCTTCTTCTTAGCCACAACATCATAGAAGTGGTCTTGATGGGCTTTGGAGATGAACCTTTCCATCTCCCATGACTCGGATGTGGAAGCTTTTTTCTTCCCTTTCCCCTTTCTAGAGGATTCTCCGGTCTTAGGTGCCATCAATGGTAATGGAAAAACAAAAAGCTTATGCTTTTACCACACCAAACTTAGAATTTTTCTCGCCCTCGAGCAATAAAAGAAAGAATAGATGAAGAAGAAGAAGAAATGGAGGAGAGGAAGAGTGGGAAGTGTTTCGGCCAAGAAGGGTGTAGAGGGGTGTGTTGTGTGAATTTGATGAAGAATGGAGGGCTTTATATAGGGAAGGGAGGGGGGAAAGATTTCGGCCATATGGGTGGGTTTGGGTGGGAAATTGGTTTTGAATTTTGAAGGTAGGTGGAGTTTATGAGGTAGGTTTATGGGGACGAGTGGATGGATGTGAGTGGTGAAGAGGTGATGGGGAAGAGAGTTTGAGGTGATTGGTGAAGGGTTTTTGGGGAAGAGTGTTTATGGGGTTGTGTGAAAGAGAGTGGTGAGAAGAAGTGAGTGGAGGTAGGTGGGGATCCTGTGGGGTCCACAGATCCTGAGTGGATCCTGTGGGGTCCACAGATCCTGAGGTGTTCAAGGATTTACATCCCTGCACCTATTAGGCATGTAAAAATGCCTTTGCACACAACTCTGGTCGTTCAGCGCCAGGTTGGTGGCCATTTTGGGCGTTCAACGCCCATTTGTGTGCCATTTCTGGCGTTGAACGCCAGAACCATGCCTGTTCTGGCGTTCAGCGCCCAGAAGCTGCCCATTTTGGGCGTTCAGCGCCAGAACCATGCTCTGTTCTGGCGCTGAACGCCAGACAGATGCTCCTCCAGGGTGTGATTTTTCTTCTGTTGTTTTTTGATTCTGTTTTCAATTTTTCTATTTATTTTGTGACTCCACATGATCATAAACCTATAAAGACATGAAAAACAATGAAAATAAAAATTAGATAAATAAACATTGGGTTGCCTCCCAACAAGCGCTTCTTTAATGTCAATAGCTTGACAGTGGGCTCTTCATGGAGCCTCACAGGTGTACAGAGCTTTGTTGAGACTCCCCAACACCAAACTTAGAGTTTGGATATGGGAGTTCAACACCAAACTTAGAATTTGGTTGTGGCCTCCCAACACCAAACTTAGAGTTTGACTGTGGGGGCTTTGGTTGACTCTGCTTTGAGAGAAGCTTTTCATCCTTCCTCTCCATGGTTGCAGAGAGAGATCCTTGAGTTTTAAACACAAGGGAGTCCTCATTCCATTGAAGGACTAGTTCACCTCTGTCAACATCAATCACAGCTCTTGCTGTGGCCAGGAAAGGTCTTCCTAGGATGATGGATTCATCCTCTTCCTTTCCAGTATCTAGGACTATGAAATCAGCAGGGATGTAAAGGCCTTCAACCTTTACTAACACGTCCTCTACTTGTCCATAAGCCTGTTTTCTTGAACTGTCTGCCATCTCTAATGAGATTTTAGCAGCTTGCACCCCATAGATTCCCAGTTTCTCTATTATAGAGAGGGGCATGAGGTTTATTCCTGAACCAAGGTCACACAGAGCCTTAAAGATCATGGTGCCTATGGTACAGGGTATTATGAACTTTCCAGGATCCTGTCTCTTCTGAGGCAATGTCAGTTGATCCAGATCACTTAGTTCATTGATGAACAAGGGAGGTTCAACTTCCCAAGTATCAATGCCAAATAATTTGGCATTCAGCTTCATGATTGCACCAAGAAACTTGGCAGTTTGCTCTTCAGTAACATCCTCATTCTCTTCAGAAGAGGAATACTCATCAGAGCTCATGAAGGGCATAAGGAGGTTCAATGGAATCTCTATGGTCTCTAGATGAGCCTCAGAGTCCTTTGGTTCCTCAGAGGGAAGCTCCTTATTGATCACTGGATGTCCCAGGAGGTCTTCCTCCTTGGGATTCACGTCCTCCTCTCCTTCTTTGGGTTCGGCCATGGTGCTTATGTCAATGGCCTTGCACTCTCCTTTTGGGTTCTCTTCTGTATTGCTTGGGAGAGTACTAGGAGGGATTTCAGTGATCCTCTTACTCAGCTGGCCCACTTGTGCTTCCAAATTTCTAATGGAAGACCTTGTTTCATTCATGAAACTTACAGTGGCCTTAGATAGATCAGAGATTAAGTTTGCTAAATTAGAAGTATTTTGTTCAGAGTTCTCTGTCTGTTGCTGAGTGGATGATGGAAAAGGTTTATTATTGTTAAACCTGTTTCTTCCACCACTATTAAAGCCTTGCTGAGGCTTTTGATCCTTCCATGAGAAATTTGGATGATTTCTCCATGATGAGTTATAGGTGTTTCCATAAGGTTCACCTAAGTAATTCACCTCTGCTATTGCAGGGTTCTCAGGATCATAAGCTTCTTCTTTATAAGAAGCCTCTTGAGTACTGTTGGATGTAGCTTGCACTCCATGCAGACTCTGAGAGATCATATTGACTTGCTGAGTCAATATTTTATTCTGAGCCAATATGGCATTTAGAGTATCAACTTCAAGAACTCCCTTCTTCATATGCGTCCCATTATTTACAGGATTCCTTTCAGAGGTGTACATGAACTGGTTATTTGCAACCATGTTAATGAGTTCTTGAGCTTCTGCAGGCGTTTTCTTTAGGTGAATGGATCCACCTGCAGAAGTGTCCAGTGACATCTTTGATAGCTCAGATAAACCATCATAGAATATATCCAGGATGGTCCATTTTGAAAGCATGTCAGAGGGACACTTTTTTGGTCAACTGTTTGTATCTTTCCCAAGCTTCATAGAGGGATTCACCTTCTTTCTGTTTGAAAGTTTGAACATCCACTCTAAACTTGCTCAGCTTTTGAGGAGGAAAGAATTTGGCTAAGAAAGCCGTGACCAGCTTATCCCAAGAGTTCAGGCTATCTTTAGGTTAAGAGTCCAACCATATTCTAACTCTGTCTCTTACAGCAAAAGGGAAAAGCATGAGCCTGTAGACTTCAGGATCTACTCCATTAGTCTTAACAGTATCACATATCTGCAAGAATTCAGTTAAAAACTGAAAAGGATCTTCAGATGGAAGTCCATGAAACTTGCAGTTCTGCTACATCAGAGAAACTAATTGAGGTTTCAACTCAAAGTTGTTTGCTCCAATGGCAGGAATGGAGATGCTTCTTCCATGTAAATTGGAATTAGGTGCAGTAAAGTCACCAAGCATCCTCCTTGCATTATTATTATTTTCGGCTGCCATCTCCTCTTCCTGTTCGAAAATTTCTGAAAGGTTATCTCTGGATTGTTGTAATTTAGCTTCTCTTAATTTTCTCTTCAGAGTCCTTTCAGGTTCTGGATTTGCTTCAACAAGAATGTTCTTGTCCTTGCTCCTGCTCATATGACAAAGAAGAGGGCACAGAAAAATAATAATAATAGAGATCTTTTATACCACAGTATAGGGATCCCTTTGTGAGTGGGAGAAAAGAGGGAGACAAAGAATGTAATGTAATGGAAGAAACACAACTGTGAGGAGGGTATAGATGTGAGATGAGATGTTAGTAGATAAATAAATAAATAGAATAAGATGGGAGAGGGAGAATTTTCGAAAATAATTTTTGAAAAAGGGTTAGTGATTTTCGAAAATAGTTTTTGAAAAAGGTTAGTAATTTTCGAAAAATTTTGAAATCAAAAATAAAAATAATTAGTTAATTAAAAAGAAATTTTTGAAAAAGATAGAAGATATTTTTGAAAATTAGAGAGAGAGAGTTAGTTAGGTGGTTTTGAAAAAGGTAAGAAACAAACAAAAAGTTAGTTAGTTAGTTGAAACAAAAATCAATTTTGAAAAGATAAGGAGTTGGGAAGTTAGAGAAGATATTTTGAAATCAAAAATTTTTTTTTTTTGAAAAAAGATAAGATAAGAAGATATTTTTGAAAAGATATGATAGAAATTAGTTTTTGAAAAAGATTTGATTTTTAAAATCACAATTAATGACTTGATTCACAAGAAATCACAAGATATGATTCTAGAACTTAAAGTTTGAATCTTTCTTAACAAGCAAGTAACAAACTTGAAATTTTTGAATCAAAACATTAATTGTTAATATTATTTTCGAAAATTTTGATAAAGATAAGAAAAAGATTTTTGAAAAATATTTTGAAAAAGATTTTTGAATTTTTCGAAAATAATGAAAAAGGTATGATTTTTGAAAAAGATTTTGAAAAAGATAAGATTTTCAAATTGAAAATTTGATTTGACTCATAAGAAACAACTAAATTTTAAAAATTTTGAAAAAGTCAATTAAAATTTTCGAATTTGATGAGGAGAAAAAGGGAAAAATATTTTTTTGATTTTTGAATTTTTATGATGAGAGAGAAAAACAAGAAAAATAATGCAATGCATGAAAATTTTAGATCAAAACATGTGATGCATGCAAGAATGCTATGAATGTCAAGATGAACACCAAGAACACTTTGAATGTCATGATGAACATCAAGAACATATTTTTGAAAAATTTTTTTAATGCAAGGAAAACATGCAAGACACCAAACTTAGAATTCTTTAATGCTTAGACACTAAGAATTCAAGAATGCATATGAAAAACAAGAAAAGACACAAAACATGAAATCATCAAGATCAAACAAGAAGACTTACCAAGAACAACTTGAAGATCATGATGAACACTATGAATGCATGAATTTTCGAAAAATGCAAGATGCATATGCAATTGACACCAAACTTATGACATGACTCAAGACTCAAACAAGAAACACAAAATATTTTTGATTTTTATGATTTTATGATTTTTTTTGGATTTTTTTGAAAATTAATTTGAAAAAGGAAAATAAGGATTCCAAAATCTTTTATATGAATTACAGGAATCTTGCCATGTTAGTCTAAAGCTTCAGTCCAGGAATTAGACATGGCTCACTAGCCAGCCAAGCTTTCAATGAAAGCTCCAGTCCAAAACACTAGACATGGCCAATGGCCAGCCAAGCTTCAGCAAGATATCAGAATATACTGCTCATTACTTATCAAATATGTAACTTGCCTCTATGCTGATGGTTTGGAAGCCTCAGTCCAAAAGAATTTAGACATGGCTTTGCAGCCAACCAGGCTTCACATGCTTCATGAAACACTAGAATTCATTCTTAAAAATTTTGAATCTAAAAATTTTTTTTTTCGAAAACAAAAGAAAAATTTTTGAAAGATTTTTGAAAGATTTTTGAAAACTTTTTGAAAAGAAAACGAAAAGAAAGTTACCCAATATGAGCAACAAGATGAACCGTCAGTTGTCCAAACTCGAACAATCTCCGGCAACGGCGCCAAAAACTTGGTACGCGGAATCGTGATTACACTTTAATTATGTAAAATTCATTGCTCTTTCTTTCCCTGGAAATGGCGCCAAAAACATGATGCCAAGACCATGGTTCACAACTCCGTGTAACTAACCAGCAAGTGCACTGGGTCGTCCAAGTAATACCTTACGTGAGTAAGGGTCGAATCCCACGGAGATTGTTGGTATGAAGCAAGCTATGGTCACCTTGCAAATCTCAGTTAGGCAGATATAAATTGATAATGGTGTTTTCGAATAATAATTAATAGAATAGGGATAGAAATACTTATGTAATTCATTGGTGAGAATTTCAGATAAGCGAATGGAGATGCTTTCGTTCCTTTGAACCTCTGCTTTCCTGTTATCTTCATCCAATCAGTCTTACTCCTTTCCATGGCTGGCTTTATGTGATACATCACCACTGTCAATGGCTACTTTTGGTCATCTCTCGGGAAAATGATCTAATGCCCTGTCACGGCACGGCTAATCGTCTGGAGGCATCACCCTTGTCAATGGCTTCATCTTATCCTCTAGTGAAAATGATCAACGCACCCTGTCACGGCACGACTATTCATCTGTCGGTTCTCGATCATGCTGGAATAGGATTTACTATCCTTTTGCGCCTGTCACTAACGCCCCGCAATCGCGAGTTTGGAGCTCGTCACAGTCATTCATTCATTGAATCCTACTCGGAATACCACAGACAAGGTTTAGACCTTCCGGATTTTCTTGAATGCCGCCATCATTCTAGCTTACACCACGAAGATTCTGGTTAGGAGATCTAAGAGATACCCATTCAGTCTAAGGTAGAACGGAAGTGGTTGTCAGGCACGCGTTCATAGGGAATGATGATGATTGTCACGTTCATCACATTCAGATTGAAGTACGAATGAATATCTTAGAAGCGAAACAAGATGAATTGAATAGAAAACAGTAGTACTTTGCATTAATCCTTGAGAAACAGCAGAGATCCACACCTTAATCTATGGAGTGTAGAAACTCTACCATTAAAATTACATAAGTGAAAGGTCTAGACATGGCCGAGTTGGCCAGCCCCCAAAACGTGATCAATAGATCAAAAGATAATCCAAAGATGTCAAATACAATAGTGAAATGTCCTATTTATAATAAACTAGCTACTAGGGTTTACAAAAGTAAGTAATTGATGCATAAATCCACTTCCGGGGCCCACTTGGTGTGTGCTTGGGCTGAGCTTGAGTGTTGCACGTGTAGAGGTCCTTTCTGGAGTTGAACGCCAGCTTTTGTGCCAGTTTGGGCGTTCAACTCTGGGTTTGGCTCCTTTTCTGGCGCTGGACGCTAGATTTGGGCAGAAAGCTGGCGTTGAACGCCAGTTTACGTCGTCTATTCTTGGCCAAAGTATAGACTATTATATATTGCTGGAAATCCCTGGATGTCTACTTTCCAACGCAATTGAAAGTGCGCCATTTCGAGTTCTGTAGCTCCAGAAAATCCACTTTGAGTGCAGGGAGGTCAGAATCCAACAGCATCAGCAGTCCTTCTTCAACCTCTGAATCTGATTTTTGCTCAAGTCCCTCAATTTCAGCCAGAAAATACCTGAAATCACAGAAAAACACACAAACTCATAGTAAAGTCCAGAAATGTGAATTTAACATAAAAACTAATGAAAACATCCCTAAAAGTAACTAGATCCTACTAAAAACATACTAAAAACAATGTCAAAAAGCGTATAAATTATCCGCTCATCAATCGACCTACAGTTTCAGGTAACCCTCGGAACATTGTCGCCATTACTGGGGAACCTGGAAGTCATCCCATCACCATGGCGGACGAACAGGACAATGACCACGACTCAGATCTAGAGGACAGAACGCCGCACAAAAATGCGGACGCTACACCAAAAGATACTCCGGAATCTAACGGAGACAAAAACTCATCACATCCGGGAGTAATAGAAGCGCTTCAAGATCGCCTAAAGCAACTTGAAAAAGAAAGCCAGCATCAACGAGAAGTTGGCAAGGATCTACAAAGAGAAGTAAGGTGATGCCGCGAGTTAAAGGACAAGCTCCTAAAACTCAAAGCAGATCTCAAGGCCAAAACAACCCGATCCAGTCACGAAGACAGCCCCCACAAAGATCAAGACCCATTCACCAAGGAGATCATGAAAGCTAAAGTCCCAAAGGACTTCAAAGCTCCTAACATGACCCCATACGACGGCACATCAGATCCAAGTCATCATCTTAGCAATTTCAGAAGCAGGATGTATCTCACGGAGGCCTCAGATGCTTTCCGTTATTCTCCATCCAAAAAGATAAGGCTAAGAACGCCCCAAGTCTATTAGGAATCAAGCAAGGAGATTGGAAAAATCTCCGCAGCTACATGAAAAGATTCGACAAAGCATGCCTTGACACACAAAGTCTTCCAACAGAAGTAGCCATCATAGGACTCATCAATGGCCTAAGAGAAGGATCTTTCAGCCACTCAATATCCAAGAAGTACCCAACATCTCTAAAACGAGGTTCAAGAAAGGACGGAAAAATACATCAACATAGAGGAGAACTCTCGGCTAGGAGAGAGCTCAGAAACCGAATTCTCCTAACACAGGACAAGGATAAAGAGTCCAGGAAAAAAGAAGACCAACCCACTAAGAAACCTATCTCTTGTAGATGTTTAACGAGAAATACGCAACACTGAGAAGATCTCACCATCTCGCCCAATCAAAAGCAAAAAGGAGAAAGAGGTCGGACGAGTTGAAGATCCACCTCACACCAAAGAGGTCAGACAAGTTGAAGGTCCACCTCACACCAAAGAGGTCGGACAAGTTGAAGGTTCACCTTACACCAAAGAGGTCGGACAAGTTGAAGGTCCACCTCACAACAAAGAGGTCGGACAAGTTGAAGGTCCACCTCACAACAAAGAGGTCGGACGAGTTGAAAGTCCACCTCAAAACAAAGAGGTCGGACAAGTTGAAGGTCCACCTCACACCAAAGAGGTCGGACAAGTTGAAGGTCCACCTTACACCAAAGAGGTCGGACAAGTTGAAGGTCCACCTCACAACAAAGAGGTCGGACAAGTTGAAGGTCCACCTCACAACAAAGAGGTCGGACAAGTTGAAGGTCCACTTCACAACAAAGAGGTCGGACGAGTTGAAAGTCCACCTCAAAACAAAGAGGTCGGACAAGTTGAAGGTCCACCTCACACCAAAGAGGTCGGACAAGTTGAAGGTCCACCTCACAACAAAGAGGTCGGACAAGTTGAAGGTCCACCTCACAACAAAGAGGTCGGACGAGTTGAAGGTCCACCTCACACCAAAGAGGTCGGACGAGTTGAAGGTCCACCTCACACCAAAGAGGTCGGACGAGTTGAAGGTCCACCTTACACCAAAGAGGTCGGACAAGTTGAAGGTCCACCTTACACCAAAAAGGTCCTCACAACAAAGAGGTCGGACGAGTTGAACGTCCACCTCACACCAAAGAAGTCGGACGAGTTGAAAAGGACAACGGAGTGCGAACAAGCCTTCCGAGATTTCAAAATTCTTGGGGGCAACCAACCATTCTTTCCAGACCATGGGAAAGTGAAGAACTCATATTATACCTCGCAGTGGGAAGTCAGTCAATAGCCTCAGCACTAGTCAGAGAAGACGAAAGTGGGCAACAACCCATCTACTTCATCAGCAAAGCTCTACAAGGGGCCGAACTAAACTATCAAAAGATAGAAAAAGTTCGCCTACGCCCTCGTACTCACCTCTCAACGACTCCACCCATACTTTCAAGCTCACACTATCAGAGTTCGGACCAACCAGCCCATAAAAGGCATCCTACAGAAAACAAACTTAGTTGGAAGAATCCTACAGAAGACAGCTCGAATAATTCGGGGGACCCTGGACAAAACCAGAGAACATCTCGGACAATTCGGGGGACCCTGGATAAAAAGCAGAAAACAGCTCGGACAAATCGGAGAAAATGAAGTCCGACACATAGAATGCTCGAGCTGATGCATTTTCAAAACCAGCCAGCACCAACAGCTCAGACAATTCAGGGAATATAAAGTCTGACACATACCTCAGGAGCAGAATGTCCGAGCTGATACATTTTCAAAACTAGCCAACCAAGGGGCAATAACAGAAGCCTAATCCGGGCTACATTACAAGACCACAACAAATCGATCTCGAAGGCGGTATAAGGGATGTACTCAGGGTCAGCCACAGTAACACGCATTAAAACTATGAAATCCAGCTAATCAGACACGCTGTCCGGGATCTTAGTAGACATCTCAAAGACATAGGTTGACTATGGGATTACTACCAAACAATTCGGGCAAATAAGGAAACAACTCGGACAATAATAGTAGAACATCAAGTGAGAGACGTGGCAGTAAAAGGAAACCTCAGGACTCACACGAAAGTCCAGGGGCACCCTTTGGAGGCAACAACAGGGCAAAAACACAGAGAAAAGAAGTCGACAATCTATACCCAAACAGTCCGAACACCTCTCAAAAGGTCAAAACAAAAGCTAGAACTTTTGTACAAAAAGAGTCAGGCAACGATGAAAAGAAACAGGAACAGCGACCAAACCCTAAGCAAAGCACACATTCTTCTCAAAGGCGAGCGACAAAAGAAAGGTCACAACAAACGATCAAAAATGCAAACTTTTTGTGGAAAGAACCAAAGTTCTTCATAGCAAAAACCCAAATACAAAGTCAAAGCTTTACATCAAAAGCATGCCAACTTCCCTATAGCCCCACTAGAAGAGCTCCCACAAGTCCCATGGGCATATCGGACAACTCCATACTCCACTACAAAGGAATCACCCTTCCGATTAGCTTACAAAATAGAGGCAATGATCCCAGTGGAGGTCGAAGAAGGATCGCCCAGACTGATCTACTACAGTGAAGAGGCCAACTCCCAACTTCAAAAGGAAGAACTCGACCTACTTCCAGAAATCCGAGAAAGAGCTCAGACCAAGGAAGAAGCGTTAAAACGTCGAATGGCCTCAAGATACAAAGTGTCCGACCTCGAGGGGCGAGAGCTACCAAGGTCATGACATGCCTACAATCTAAGAAGGGCGCCAGACCAAGATCTAAGAGATTGCCCGACCTAGAAAGGTAAGTACTAACATGTACACACTCTTATCTTCATTTTATTGTTTAAAAGATTGCAGATTCCCTAAAAGGTTTCCTACCAAGACGCCCGACTACGGCAGGTCGGCAAGGTGAAACACCAAATTCACCGCCCGATCACGACAAAGTCGGCAAGATGAAAACAAAATTCATCGTCCGATTACAAAGCGACAAGTCGGCAAGGTGAAAACCAACTTCACCGCCCGACCACGATGAAAACCGAATTCATCATTTGATTTCGACAAAGGTCGACAAAGTGAAAACAAAATTCACTGTTATACCAAGACGCATTAATCTGAAACACAAATTTCACTGCCGGATCACGACAAGGTCGGCGGGGTGAAAACCAAATTCACCGCCCGATCACGATAAAAGTCGACAAAGATGAAACCAGAATTCATCGCCCGATTTCGACAAGGTCGGCAAAAAAAGTGAAAGCAGATTTCATCGTCCGATTATAAAGCAACAGATCGGCAAAAAGTGAATAACAATTTCACTACACGATCACGATAAAGACAATCGTCCGACAAAGGTGAAAACGCGATTCACCCAAAAGACGATCTAAAGATAGCAACCACCTTCTACAAATCGGCAAAGATGAACACAGAATAATGTTAGAAGTTATCGAAAGTGATCTAAAAAGGAACCTGACGAGGTCTTACGGATTGCTAAAATAATAACTTAAAGACTGGCCGACGTTAAGAAGTCGGACCAAGTCAACCCAAGTTATAAGTAAACCCTGGAAAGAGGTCTGGCCAACCCTATTAAAGAGGATTACTTTAACTTAGAAGGGCCTGACATGACAAAGTTAGCCCAAAATGAAAAGTTATAAAGGTAGTCCCTGAAAGAGACCTGACAAAGGTCCAAAAAAGAGGACTACAAAAATAACTTAGAAAGAGGACGATGCAAAGAAGTCGACCTCCTACAAACAAGTTATAAAAGTAATCCCTGAAAGAGACTTGAGAAAGGTCCAAGAAAGAGGATTACAAAAATAACTTAGAAGAGACCGATATAACGAAGTCGGACTCCTACTACTAAAAAGTTATAAAAGTAATCCCTGAAAGAGATCTGACAAAGATCCAAGAAAGAGGATTACAAAAATAACTTAGAAGAGACCGATATAACAAAGTCGGACTCTTACTACTAAAAAGTTATAAAAGTAATCCCTGAAAGAGATCTGACAAAGATCCAAGAAAGAGGATTACAAAAATAACTTAGAAAAGGACGACATGAAAGAAGCCGATCAAAGCGACAAAAAGTTATAAAAAGTAATCCCTGAAAGAGACCTGACAAAGTTCCAAAAAAGAGAATTACTAAAAATAACTTAGAAGGGACTGACATGACGAAGTTGGCCCAACCAAGCTACAGATTGGACCGACAGGAAGAAGTCGGACCAACGAAAGTTACAGCTTGGACCGACAAGAGAAGTTGGACCAACGAAAGCTACAGTTTGGACCGACAAGAAGAAGTTGGACCAACAAAAGCTACAGTTTGGACCGACAGGAAGAAATCGGACCAACAGCTTGGACCAACAAGAAGAAGTCGGACCAACAAAAGCTATAGCTTGGACCGACAGAAAGAAGTCGGACCAACGAAAGCTACAACTTGAACCGACAAGAGAAGTTGGACCAACGAAAGCTACAGCTTGGACCGACAAGAAGAAGTCGGACCAACAAAAGCTACAGTTTGGACCGACAGGAAGAAGTCGGACCAACAGCTTGGACCGACAAGAAGAAGTCGGACCAACAAAAGCTACAGTTTGGACCGACATGAAGAAGTCGGACCAACGAAAGCTACAACTTGGACCGATAAGAAAAGTTGGACCAACGAAAGCTAAAGAAGGATCGACAAGAGAAATCGGACCAACGAAAAACGTGCGCTAAAAAGGGACATAGCTTTGCCCAAAAAGCCACGGCTTCACGACAAGGCTATCAAAATTGTTCAGACTAACTAAAAAGGTTCTACCAAGAACACTAAAAAGTTGTCAGACAAGTTAGCCCCAAAGGTCATCCCGCCTAAACAGAAGACGGACTAAAAAAAGATCTAATCAAAAAGAGGCTGGACAACAAAGTACCAACACTCTACAAAGATCCACAAAAGGAACAAAGACATCTCGCAACGGCCAGAGGAAGGCCAGGAATGCTTTGCTGAAAGCTACAAAGTCTTGAAAAAAGACACTACTTAAAAGGCAAAACCACAGATCAGAACGGCACTAAAAAGTCATCCAAACAAACTATAAAAAGGTTTCCCATACTACCTAAAAAGGTTGTTGGATTATGACTAAAAAGCCCGAGCAGTGAAGACAAACAAGTCGGAAGAAGGCTAAAAAGACCTCTCAACAAACTAAAAAGGGGCAATGCCAAACTCGCACAAGGAGAAACTACTTAAGATCGACCAAAGTCAGGATGCTTGAGCACGACTTCCCCAAAGAGATCAAAGCTCCGAAAGCAAGATCTCACGGAAAGGTCCAAACTCAAGCAGGGGCAAAGTCGTACAGGACGACGTCAGCTAAGAAGAGGCATAAGAACGATCTCAAAAAAGAACAAGCCAAAAGATTGAGAAACAACTTAAGGCTCAAATGTGCTTAGCTAAAAGGGATACAACTCCACTCAAAGAAGGCACAATCTCAAACAGGGATACGTACGTCATCCGAGACTAAAAAGGTTCAATATAAAGAACACTAAAAAGTCATTGGACAAGTCACTAAAAGCCCGGATATCAAGCCACATGGATAACTTCGCCAAAGCAGAGGAAGGCGTGATCCAGAAGGCAAGGGAAGAAAACCCACACTACTACTCAAAAGAGGTTGGACTGTGAAAGTACCAAACCTCTAAAAAATCTGCAAAAGATTGCAAAGCAATGAAGAAACAAGCCAGACAGATGCTTGAGCACGACTTCCAAAGAGATCGAAGCTCTAAAAAGGACAATCACACAGAAAGATCGAACTCAAGCAGGGGCACTGTTCATACCCTAGGTCAAGCTGTCCGACCCGGGATGTTTAGCGACAAGCCGACCGACCTCTTCAGGTCAGACTATCCGACCTCTTCTCAAAGAGCTCGGCCAAATGACTGACATCTTCACAAAGAGCTCGGCCGAAACGCTACAGAGGCCCAATAAGGGCCCAAATAAAGGGACACAGCCCAATCTAAAGGCAGCCAAAGCCTAGAAGGATAAAGGCAGTTCCGTTGAAGATAAGCTGACCTCACCCAAAGATAAGATAAGATAACTAACTTATCTTATCTAAAAAGGTCACTCCACACCATTATAAATACACTGGAGCACCCAGGTATAACTCATACTCTGATTCTACATAAAACCTGTTTAATACCCATGCTAACTTAAGCATCGGAATCTCTTGCAGGTACCCCCCACCCTCCGGTGGCCAAGGATCAGCAGTGCAGCCAGTCCAACAAGTCGGACGCGGCGGCTCCGGCCACCATCAACAAGTCGGACACAACAGCTCCGACCAGCACAGAAGATTTCATCCGAGATCGACCTACAGTTTCAGGTAACCCTCAGAACAGTTTTCAAATGGGTGGAAGCAATTCCTACCCGCACTGATAATGCTAACACTGTTGTTTCCTTTGTGGGAAACCACATTATTTGTCGCTTTGGATCACCACGAGCAATCGTGAGCGATCAAGGCACTCATTTTTGTAACAGGAGACTAACAGGATTAATGAAGAAGCATGGGATAATTCATAAGGTTGCAACAGCCTACCATCCTCAAACTAATGGGCAAGCCGAGGTGTCAAACAGAGAGATAAAGCGTATCTTGCAGAAGATAGTCAAACCTCATAGAAGAGACTGGAGCACCAGGCTACAAGATGCACTCTGGGCATACAGAACCGCATACAAAACACCCATTGGGATGAGTCCTTTCCACTTAGTTTATGGAAAAGCTTGCCATCTCCCTGTTGAAATAGAGCACAAAGCCTTTTAGGCAGTAAAGGAGTGCAACATGGGAATTGAGAAAGCTGGAGCTGAAAGGAAGTTGCAACTGCAAGAACTGGAAAGCCTTCGCCTAGAAGCTTATGAGAACTCAAGACTATACAAGGAGAAGATGAAGGCTGTACATGATCAGAACATCAAGAGAAAAGAGTTCCAACCTGAGGATTTAGTCCTCCTTTACAAATCTCGACTGAGGCTCATGCCAGGCAAGTTGAGATCAAGATGGTAAGGTCCATACAGAGTAGAGAAGGACGAACCATATGGAGTTTATCACCTAAGCCATCCTTCAAGCTCTGAACTTATCAAAGTTAATGGACATCGTTTAAAGCTGTACCATCGCGAGAAGCTGAAGAAAAACAAGGAGCTCGAGATCTTCCTCTTGGAAGATCACCACATAGCCGAAGCCTGACCTAGTGGAGCGTCCAACTTACGGACGTTAAAGCAAAGTGCTAGGTGGGAGACAACCCACCATGGTATGATCGTTCTTTTCTTTATTCTTAGTTTTCCCTTTTCAATAACTCTTCTCTTTATTAGTACATTTTGCGCATCTGCATTTACATACTTTTATTTTAAAAAAACAAAATTCACGCGACGCGACCGCCTCATTGACGCGTCCGCGTCGCAGGAGGTTGGAGAAAATAATAAAACGAACAGAGAGTCATGCGAGAGCGTGGCTGGAGGCGTGCCCGTGGCACAAATCGCCCCACGCGACCGCGTCGCCGACGCATCCGCGTCAAATGAGAACATTGGCCTTCCACGCGACCGCGTCACTCACGCGGCCGCGTGCCCTGGAATTCGACGTGAAAAGGGTGCACGATCGAAAGTTGTGCTAGAGTGGTGCTGGATTGGTACTGAACGCACAATTCTTCCCACGCGGCCGCGTGACCGACGCGACCGCGTCATATCCTTCTAATGGCCACTCACGCGATCGCATGCCCCACGCGATCGCGTCACCCAAAAATTTGGCAAAATAAGATTTTGAACAGAGAGTTGTGCGAATGCGAGGCTGCCCTCGCACCAGTAGCATAAAAAGGGTCACGCGACCGTGTGACTGACGCGACCGCGTCAATCAGTATAAGGGCAAGTCGCGCGACCGCGTCGCTTGCGCCGCACAGCTTCCCTAATTTGCCAATTATCTTATCTTTTTTTTCCCCAAATCCTATTTTCTCTTTTCCCTCCTTATTTCTTCTTTCTCCCTTCTTCCTTCTTTCTCACTTTCTACTCTCTCTCACTCCCATTAACAAGGTTTTCTTTTCTTCTTCCCCCCTTACTTTTCTATTATTCTTTTTATTTTTATATGTTATCTTCTTTTCTTTTCTTTTTACTTTCATTATCCGTATTTTCTTTTTCTTTCTTTTTCCTTTTTACTTGGTGTTGGAAATTTATTTGAGTCATTATTTCTCATTATATGCTTGTGGATTATTGTAAAATTGTTGACAATTATATATTACCTTTTTAAAAGGGTTCCTTGCATGTTCACTTTAATACTTTCTATACCTTATTTACCATGCATGCTATGTATTTGTGAAAAAGCCAATATGGCATTATGCATTTTTCTACGTTATTCTATTCTACTATTAAATGCTTGTTTTTCACAAAACCCCTTTCATATTTTATTCGTTGAAAATAATTGTCAATACAAACGTGATGGTTTGTTACGAGTGATGCTTGACCTATGCTACTAATGCCTTTGCCAGCATGCCAATAAACATCTTGCATCAAATTACCCAAACATGCACTTGCTTTATTCCCTTTGATGAACTTTTCACATCTAGTCATGACCATATGTTCACTTTATTCATATTTAATGTGCATTAATTGCCACCCATACCATCATATTCCTTGCTTTACCCCTTGACATTTTGACATACTTCCTCTTTTCTCCTTTTCAGGATGGCCACCAAGAAAGAAAAAGAGAAAGCTACTCACAAACCACTAGCAAGAAGAGGAACAAAAAGAGCATTAGTGGCAGAGCTCTCTTCAACTGCGGTTAAACCCTCAACAAAAAGAACTAAGAGGATTATAAAGGTTGATGATAAAGAAAAAGCCTTCCCAGCAAAGGACACTGCGCGATTTCCCAATCGCTACTATGAGCAGATGTTCCCCATCCTAGCAGAAAGGAGTTACAACAAAGAATACATTCTTCTCCTCCCAAATCATATTACTACCTTTGTTGAGCCGCAAATTGCACAAAGACAATGGGGTTTCCTACAGAGACAGCCGAGGCAGGTCAATCTTTCTTGGGTAGTCGAGTTCTACTCCAACTTCCACCTGCCAACCCTGCAGTCTGTCTTTGTCCGTCAGAAGCAAGTCCCCATTACAGAAGAGGCCATTCAAAGAGCTCTAGGTCTTCCCCCTGTTCCAGAAGGATTGGATGCCTTTCAAGAAGCCGCACTCAAGTGCCATATGTACCAATTTAACTGGGACACCATTCTCAGAGTTATCGTACTACGTGGCAGCCGTTGGATCTACGGATACCATCGTACCCGCCCTAAGGGAATGTCGGCTTCAATACTTACCTTGGAGGCTCGCGTATGGGCACAGATCATGTCCCATTACGTCTTTCCGAGCACTTACGAGTCCTCCTTCACTGCGGACATGGCCATCCTACTATGGTGCATCCTTACAGACCCACCTCTGAACCTACCAAGACACATCCGGAATGCCATGGGACACGTACAAATTGCGGGCAACTTACCTTTTCCCGCCTTGGTCTCAGATCTTGTCTCAGCAGCCGGAGTCTTCTACAGAGCTGGGGACACCAAAGCCATGCTTCCATGGGATGATCAGTATGTCCCTAATGGGAAATACATCCGACCTCTACCAGCCGCTGTAAATCATGTTGCTTGTATGCGAAGTTTGTATTCGTAGGTTTTGATGAATGACAAACCAACAAACGATATGAAAGACAAACCAACAAACAACTTGAATGAACAAGCATGTTGAAAGATCAACCAACATTCAATGTTGAGGAATGAAGAGTTGAAAGCAACACAACAACAACAAGAAACTCAAGTCCACAACATTTGAAGACAAGTATAGTGTCTTAGGACTTAGGTAACTTCTTGTTAAGAACCAATTGCTAAATCTCTCAACACACACTCACAAAATGTTTTGATGCACATCTTGCAATTCGATGCTAGCCAAATGGTTTAAAAAACTTGTTTTCAAAGGTACAAAAGCATAGGAATTGACTCCAACAAGTTTGAGATCAATCCTAAGTATTTTGAAGTGATTTTAAGCCATTCTTTAAGGTTTGCATCGATGCACACTCATCTTGCATCGATGCAACCTAGCTGAAAATTCAAATTTCAGCTTCAAAGACACATTTGCATCGATGCAAAGTGTTATGCATCGATGCAAATGATTCAAAAACATAAAAAACGGCTAGTTTTGACAAAACGGCTCCATCCCATTAACTCCCCAACGTTTCTAAGGTTTGGGAAGTCTATAAATAGATGGATTGAAGCCTTATTTCATACACGTGAGTATTTGCAAACTATCTTGTTCATATTCTTTCATTCTACACATTTTTAAGGTGTTATAATACACAATTTGAGAGAGCAATATCAATTGGTTCAATAGTGCTAAACTTGTAATCATACACTCTTCTAGAGAGTACTCATTTCATCTCAACAATTCTTTGAGAATTGTTTTCTTGTAACACTTTGTAAATTGGAGTGTGATCTCCAAGGTTGAGTCAAGAGTTATAAACACTATAGTCGGTGAGGATACCAAAGAAGTATACTAAGTACTCAAGGCAAATCTTAGAGGAGGTATCTCTAAGTGGAGTGGGTTAGTATACGAGTGGTGATCATATACCGTGAGGTGTTAGAAACTAAGGACTCGGATTGTAAAAGGTTTTGCGCGAGCACCTTGAAGCTTGGCAATAGTGGAACTTCTCAATAGCGATTGAGAAAGAAAGTGGACGTAGGACAAGGATTGTGCCGAACCACTCTAAATAGCGTTTGCATCTCTCCAAACTCATCTCTTCAATATTATTGTCTTTTACCTTTGAGCAAATAAATTGTGATCGAAAAGTAGCTTCGTAAGTACTTAAGGAATAGCTTAAGTCCGATTGGTGAAAAGCTTGATCAATTTATTTGAGTTAGTGTCTATTGGAAAGTAAAAGCTCCTTATAAATGCTTAGCAATTGAGTTAAGCTCTTGGAAAAATACTAGTACAATAACACTTTTGTATATTGTCTTTAACTTTCGCAAAAAGATTCATTGTTGTTGCAATACTCAATTCACCCCCCCCTCTTGAGTAATTGTGCATAGGTTCTACAAGTGGTATCAGAGCTTAACCCTTTGAAAGACTTAACCGTTTAAGGGAAAAGATCATGGCAAGCACAAGCTTTAACAACAACAACACTAGTGAAGGTAACTCAACCGCTAGACCTCCTCTTTTTAGCGGAACAAATTACTCTTATTGGAAAAATAAGATGATAATTTGGATCCGTTCTCAAGATGTGAGAATTTGGAAAGTGATTGAGAATGGAAATCACATTCCAACAAAGACAACAAGCACTAAAGAAGGAGAAGTCTCCGTCTTAAAGCAAGTACCGAAAGGAGAAAATGAATATAGTGACGATGATTGGAAGAAAGTGGCAATGAATGATAAAGCCATCAACTTCATTCATTGTGCACTTAACGAGCATGATTATATGAAGATCTCTACATGTGAAACCGCTAAAGAGATTTGGGATAAACTCCAAATCACTTACGAAGGAACCGACCACGTTAAAGAATCAAAGGTATTTATGTTGGTTCATGAATGGGAAAATTTTAAAATGAAAGATGAAGAGAGCATTGAAGAAGCTCTTGAAAGACTCTCCAAGATCTTCAACAACCTAAGCATGCTTGGCACAAAATACAATGATAAACAAATTGTGACCAAGGTGCTTACAAGCCTTACACCAAAATGGAACTCCAAAGTGAACGCCATTGTGGAAGGAAGGCTCTATGATCAACTTACATTTGATCAACTACGAGGTAATCTTCTCACCTATGAAATGACTATGCTAAATAGAAAAAAAGGTGAAGAAAGCAAGAAGAAAAGTCTCGCCCTTAAAACAACATCACTACAAGAAGAGAGTGATGATAATGAAGAAGAAGGAGATGAAGAATTTGCACTCTTATTAAAAAGATTCAATAAGTTTGCAATGAAGAAAAACTTCAAGAGCAAAACAAAGGTACCAAAATGCTATGAGTGTGGAGAAGTTGGACACATTAAACCCAATTGTCCAAAACTTCAAAAGGAGGACAAAAACAAGAAATTTAAGAAGAAGGAGAAAGCATACATATCATGGGAGAACGAGGATGAATCCGACTCCGATGACGACGAGGTTGCAAATCTTTGCTTAATGGCAAGCGAAGAAAAGGTTAGTAATGACAACTCCACTTCTTTTAATTTACAAGATGAATATGATGCCTTACTTGAGGTGTACACAAAACTTACCCAAGATTATTCTCTCCTAAAGAAAAAGAATATGGATCTTTTAAAACAAAATGAGATGTTGAAAAACGAGAATATCAATCTTGGAAAAGATAAGTGTAGCACAAGTAGTGATCCATACAAATCTTGTAAAATGCATGAAAATGAAATTACAAATCTTAAGAACACTTTAGCTAAGTTCAATGAATCTTCAAAGAACTTAGATAAAATGTTGAAAAACCAAAAGCATGTTCATAATAAGGAAGGTTTAGGTTTTGAAAAAGGAAAATTTAAAAATACTAAAACTCCTATTAGGCAACCGCAAGCCCAAAAGGCAAGCATGCCTAAAAGGAATGAAGCCTTTAAACATCCTCCTCAACATGCTTCATTTAGAAATTATAATCACAATGCATATAGATCAAAAGATGTTGCATTTAGGAAACAACCTAGGCAACCATTTAGAAACATGCATAGGATGCATAATCCAAATGTCATATGTCATTATTGTAATAAAGTAGGTCATATAGCACCCGTATGCTTTACTAGAATTAAACATATCAACTTTCGTAGTCTAGATACGAGATGGGCACCTTATGGGCATTATGCTCATACTAACCATCAAGGACCCAAATTCACTTGGGTACCTAAATCCCAATTTTAATTGTTTTGAAGGTACGTGTTGGAGCTAAGGATACAAATTGGTATGTTGATAGTGGATGCTCCAAACACATGACCGGCGATGAATCAAAGTTCACCGCAATAGAGCCTACAAACGGAGGAAACGTGATCTATGGAGACAACAACACCGGCAAAGTAATCGGCGTTGGAAAAGTTGGTAAAAATTCTTCTACCTCCATAGATAATGTTATACTTGTCAAAGGTCTCAAACATAATCTCATCAGTGTTAGCCAACTTTGTGACAAAGGAAACTTAGTCACCTTTGATTCAAAATGTTGTTTGATAAAAAGGCAAGACACTAATGAAATTGTGCTAATTGGGCACCGTGTTGACAATGTATACATGATTAATCTAAATGAAGTTTCCTCAAATGATGTGAAATGCCTTGTTAGTAAAAATGATGAAACTTGGTTATGGCATCGTAGAGTAGCTCATGCTAACATGGACCATCTTAGCAAGTTGGTCTCTAAAGAATTAGTAATTGGCTTACCAAAGCTACGTTTTGAAAAAGACGTCCTTTGCGACGCATGTCAAAAGGGAAAACAAGTAAAGGCCTCCTTTAAATCCAAAAACATTGTTTCAACAACAAGGCCATTACAACTTTTGCACATGGATTTATTTGGTCCTTCTAGGACTATGAGCTTTGGTGGCAATTACTATGCTTTAGTTATTGTTGATGATTACTCTCGATTTACATGGACCTTGTTCCTAGCAAACAAGAGTGATGCATTTCGAGCATTCAAAATATTAGCCAAAGTTATTCAAAATGAAAAGAATTTGCATATATCATCTATTAGAAGTGATCATGGTGGAGAATTTGAAAAAAATCTTTTTAAAACTTTTTGTGAAGAAAATGGCATTGAGCATAATTTTTCCTCTCCTAGAACACCACAACAAAATGGTGTGGTTGAAAGGAAAAATCGTCATTTAGAAGAAATGGCGAGAACTATGCTCAATGAGGCTAATATTCCTAAGTACTTTTGGGCGGATGCGGTTAGTACCGCGTGTTATGTTATGAATAGGATTATCATTCGACCTATTCTTAAGAAAACACCGTACGAATTGTACAAAGGAAGAAAGCCAAATATTTTCCACCTTCACGTCTTTGGCTGTAAATGCTTTATTCTAAATAATGGAAAAGATAACTTAGGAAAATTTGATGCTAAGGCTGATGAAGGAATCTTCTTAGGCTACTCTTTAACTAGCAAAGCTTTTAGAGTATATAATAAACGCATCACGACTATGGAAGAAAGTATTCATGTCGCCTTTGATGAAACTAACCGTTGTTGTGCTAGAAAAGATTTTGATGAAAATGTAGAAAACTTTGATTCACTAAATTTGAATGGTGAAGACAAAGAAAAAGATTTAAATGAAGCCTCTACAAGCTCAACAAAGGATAGTGTTCAAGTTGAAGAAATTGAACCATCACAAGCACAAATAAATGCACTTCCAAAGGACTGGCGTACTTCAAAGGATCATCCTCTAGACAACGTCATTGGTGATGTTTCGAAAGGGGTAACAACTCGATCTACTTTTAGAAATTTATTTACATATAGTGCTTTTGTTTCTCAAATTGAACCATCTACCATTGAGTCCGCAATTGATGATGAACATTGGGCTATGGCAATGCAAGAGGAGCTTAACCAATTCAAATGAAATGACGTTTGGGAATTGGTGCCTAAACCAAGTAATCAAACAATTGTAGGAACAAAATGGGTTTTTAGAAATAAACTCGATGAAAATGGTACAATTGTTAGAAACAAAGCTAGATTGGTAGCTAAAGGTTATAATCAAGAGGAAGGCATTGATTATGACGAAACTTATGCTCCCCTAGCTAGATTAGAAGCTATTAGGATGTTACTTGCTTTTGCATCCTCTTATAACTTCAAACTTTATCAAATGGATGTTAAGAGTGCCTTTCTTAATGGTTTCATTCAAGAAGAAGTATATGTTGAACAACCTCCCGGTTTTGAGGATTATGAAAATCCTAATCATGTTTTTAAACTCAAGAAAGCTCTTTATGGTCTTAAACAAGCTCCAAGAGCTTGGTATGAACGTTTGAGCAAGTTTTTAATAGAAAAGGGTTTTAGAAGAGGGAAGGTTGATACAACTTTATTTATCATGATTGAAAACAAAAATATCCTTTTGGTACAAGTTTACGTCGATGACATAATATTTGGTTCAACTAACGAATCACTTTGCAAGTTTTTCTCAAACCTCATGCAAAGTGAATTTGAAATGTCCATGATGGGCGAACTCAACTTCTTCCTTGGTCTTCAAATCAAACAAGGAAAAGAAGGAACTTTCGTTAGCCAAACCAAATACTGCAAGAAATTGCTCAAAAGATTTGGAATGGACAATGCTAAGGCAATGGACACACCAATGAGCACTACTTGCTACCTTGACAAAGATGAACAAGGTAAAAACATAGATGTAAAGAAGTATAGAGGCATGATAGGATCATTACTTTATCTAACGGCAAGTAGGCCAGATATCATGTTTAGTGTATGCATGTGTGCGAGATACCAAGCTAATCCTAAGGAATCTCACTTAAGTGCGGTGAAAAGGATTATGAAGTATCTCATAGAAACATTAAATGTTGGATTGTGGTATCCGAAAGGATCCACTTGTGATTTGATTGGTTATTCCGATTCCGATTTTGCCAGTTGCAAATTGGATAGGAAAAGCACTAGCGGCACTTGTCACTTGCTAGGAAACTCTCTTGTTTCATGGCATAGTAAGAAACAAGTAAGTGTAGCCTTATCTACCGCCGAAGCCGAGTATGTAGCCGCCGGTAGTTGTTGCGCCCAAATTTTATGGATGAAACAACAACTTGTGGACTATGGACTCATGCTTGATCACATTCCTATCAAATGTGATAATACTAGTGCAATAAATTTAACCAAGAATCCGGTTCAACATTCAAGAACCAAGCATATTGAGATTAGACATCACTTCATAAGAGACCATGTTGAAAAGGGTGATGTGGTTATTGAATTTGTCGAAACTAGTAAACAACTAGCGGACATCTTCACTAAACCTTTATGCAAAGAAAGTTTTTTTAACATCCGAAATGAACTTGGTATCTTAGATTCTAATCTAATATGATTTGTTTGAATTCATTGTATTTATATTGCTATTTTTGTATCTATTACTAACTTAAGCATTGGAGATATCCAATTAGCCATTGTTTTGTAGGTTTATGAGTTGATGAATGAGTGATTAATCTTGAGGTAGATTGAAGAATTTGAAGATTATAAACAATGGAGGATCAACAAATTGAAGTTTATAATGGTTTAAGTGAGTATATACATGATGGAATTCAAAGGATTGAAGAAAGAACCACCAAAGGATGAAAATTTGGTGATTTTGGGCAAAATGATGCATGTTGCATCGATGCAACCAAGCTTTGCATCGATGCAAAGCACACAACGTGCTATGTGCATCGATGCAAAGCCTATTGCATCGATGCAAACACGACCAAATTGCACAAAAACACGTGAATTTGGCATTTTTGAGCAACAAAACCCCACTTTTTCATCATCTTCAACCTCACAACTCATATCCCCACATTCAAACCTCCATAACCTCCAAAACAAGCTCACATATAGCTTCATACAACTCACAAAACTTAGATACCCACTACAAACAAATTACATATTTGAAATCCCCACATTCTCCTCTACAAAACCCATAAAACAAAAACATCCACAATGCCTAGAATCAAGAGAACCATCAAGAAGTCAAAAGGCTCTTCAAGTGTGGTTCCACCTCCAAATAATCATCCTTTGGCAAGGTACTTTGCTTCTAATGAAGATCTTCAATTCTATGAGGCAAGGCTCGCCGGAAGAAAGGAAATTCCTCCGAGGTATTTGGATCCGACCCTTCTTGTCATTCATAACTTTGATACTCTTAAGGCTATTCTAGTTCATCAAGGCCTCATGGATTTTGTTCAAATTAAGAGTAAATTTTATCCGGATTTAGTTGCCATAGCCTATAGTACACTCATGATTGAGATTGATGAGGAAGATGAATCAAATTTCACATTATTCTTCAAGATAGGAAGAAAGGATTATAGGCTAGATGGTGATGAGTTAGCCACCATTTGGGAGTTGCCAAATCAAGGTGACTTGTTTCAAAGTGGTAAAACCCCAATTGATGAATGGGGTTATTCAAAGGACAATGCCATGCATTTGTTCAATCTTGTACAAGGAGCTCATTCCAAAATTAGTTGCAATTCAATGAGTGCGGAACATAGAACTTTGTTATATCTAGTCACCTATGTATTGCAACCTAGAATATCCGGGCATGGGAATGTAAATGATGAAGATTTGATTGTCATGTGGGCTATGATGAATGGGATTAAGATTAATTGGCCATACTTTATAGTACAACATATGATTAGGCTCAAGATGAAGGATAGGAATGGTGGATTAGGATTCCTTTGCCTATGGTCTAAAGTCTTTGATTATGTTGGTATTGATGTATCAAATGAGATTGCCAAGGAAGTACCACCTCAATCTTGTATCAACACTCATATTCTCAACAAAATGGGAAGAAGAAATGTTGATGAACAAGGTCCTCAAGAGCAAGCTCCTCCACAAGCACCTCAAGCTCAAGAACCACCCTCCTTGGTTGATGTAATGAGAGAATTACAATCCATCAACCAAAACATCCAAAGGATTGACGTAGAGCATGGTAGGCAACTTGAAGCACTTAATCGTCGTGTGTCTCGTGTAGATCATCGCACGAGTCGCTTGGATCATCGTATTGATGACTTATATGAGCATTTCGGGATCCACCTACCATATGAAGAGGATACTGATGATGATGAAGACCAAGATTGATTGTCTCCTCTTCATCAAGTCACTTTTTATTGCTTTATGTTTATTTGATTATATGAACTGTTAAACTAACTCCTAGTAAGCTAAGGATTTCTATTATGGTTTAAATACTTTGATATTTTCTTCATAAATTTGTTTAATGATTAATACTTGTATGCTTATTTGGTGAATAACTCAAAATAGGATTGGTACCCCTATTTTAAGTTAATGTGCATGCTTTAATATATTTCACTTCTTTAGGGGGAATTATGCATGCTTGTTATATATATAAAAAGAGGAAATCAAATTCTTTTTGAAAGGGGGAATATCTCATCCTTGAAATTAATAGAGAAATTGAACTTAAAAAATTCATTGTTTTATGCATGCTTCTATGACACATTTCAAACTCCTTTCTTTTTGATAATGTCAAAAGGGGGAAGAGAAGTTTGAGGATATTTGATATTTTGAACTCTTGAAAAAGAAGAAGTTTGAGGATTTGAAAAGAAGAAATAAGTTTGCGAAACAATGATTTCAAAAAGACTTCCGCTAAGCAAAAACTTTGATATCTAAATCGTTTTCTTTGATAAACGCCCTTTAAGGGAACAAATGCACATATTTAGGGGGAACTCCTGCAAAATTTTTTTTGTGAAGTCTTCTCCAAAGCTTTCTATAAAACAAAGTGCATTATTGTTGCTTTCAAAATCATTTATAAATGCATATCCTCAATATTGGTTTGTCATTATCAAAAAGGGGGAAATTGTAAATCATGTTGCTTGTATGCGAAGTTTGTATTCGTAGGTTTTGATGAATGACAAACCAACAAACGACATGAAAGACAAACCAACAAACAACTTGAATGAACAAGCATGTTGAAAGATCAACCAACATTCAACGTTGAGGAATGAAGAGTTGAAAGCAACACAACAACAACAAGAAACTCAAGTCCACAATATTTGAAGACAAGTATAGTGTCTTAGGACTTAGGTAACTTCTTGTTAAGAATCAATTGCTAAATCTCTCAACACACACTCACAAAATGTTTTGATGCACATCTTGCAATTCGATGCTAGCCAAATGGTTTAAAAAACTTGTTTTCAAAGGTACAAAAGCATAGGAATTGACTCCAACAAGTTTGAGATCAATCCTAAGTATTTTGAAGTGATTTTAAGCCATTCTTTAAGGTTTGCATCGATGCACACTCATCTTGCATCGATGCAAAGCATGCAACGACTTGTTGCATCGATGCAAAGATGTTTGCATCGATGCAACCTAGCTGAAAATTCAAATTTCAGCTTCAAAGACACATTTGCATCGATGCAAAGTGTTATGCATCGATGCAAATGATTCAAAAACATAAAAAACGGCTAGTTTTGACAAAATGGCTCCATCCCATTAACTCCCCAACGTTTCTAAGGTTTGGGAAGTCTATAAATAGATGGATTGAAGCCTTATTTCATACACGTGAGTATTTGCAAACTATCTTGTTCATATTCTTTCATTCTACACATTTTTAAGGTGTTATAATACACAATTTGAGAGAGCAATATCAATTGGTTCAATAGTGCTAAACTTGTAATCATACACTCTTCTAGAGAGTACTCATTTCATCTCAACAATTCTTTGAGAATTGTTTTCTTGTAACACTTTGTAAATTGGAGTGTGATCTCCAAGGTTGAGTCAAGAGTTATAAACACTATAGTCGGTGAGGATACCAAAGAAGTATACTAAGTACTCAAGGCAAATCTTAGAGGAGGTATCTCTAAGTGGAGTGGGTTAGTATACGAGTGGTGATCATATACCGTGAGGTGTTAGAAACTAAGGACTCGGATTGTAAAAGGTTTTGCGCGAGCACCTTGAAGCTTGGCAATAGTGGAACTTCTCAATAGCGATTGAGAAAGAAAGTGGACGTAGGACAAGGATTGTGCCGAACCACTCTAAATAGCGTTTGCATCTCTCCAAACTCATCTCTTCAATATTATTGTCTTTTACTTTTGAGCAAATAAATTGTGATCGAAAAGTAGCTTCGTAAGTACTTAAGGAATAGCTTAATTCCGATTGGTGAAAAGCTTGATCAATTTATTTGAGTTAGTGTCTATTGGAAAGTAAAAGCTCCTTATAAATGCTTAGCAATTGAGTTAAGCTCTTGGAAAAATACTAGTACAATAACACTTTTGTATATTGTCTTTAACTTTCGCAAAAAGATTCATTGTTGTTGCAATACTCAATTCACCCCCCCCCCCCTCTTGAGTAATTGTGCATAGGTTCTACAGCCGCCACAAGCCATCCTACTGAACCGGTTGAAGATATTCCTTCTTCAACACCACAAGCACCTACAACAGACTAACTACTCCATCAAATACTCGAAAGGTTGGATCGGCAGGAACACAAAGCTAAGATGAGAGAGCGCCGTAACAAGCGCCGATTCACATACCTCAAGGAGCTGATTATGGGAAAATTCAAGGACTCAGACACCCCGGACTCCACTTCCTTTACCAGCACCGGAAGCCATGATGGTCCCGACTATGGAGATACTGTTACCAGCCCACCTTTGTTTCTGACAGATAGCACCGAGGACGGTGTAAAGCCTTAAGTGTGGGGAGGTCGGTCAGTACTTGACTTCCGGAGGTAATTTCTCTTCCCTAAACACCAACAAATTAGGATATTTAGTTAGTTTTTCTTTTGTAGAATAGGATAAATTGCATAGTAATAGATTAGTTGCATGCATGTTCTACTTGATTGAAAAGACAAGAAGTTTCTTCTAAGACTCCATTTTGGAACAAAATGTCACTAATTTTAATTAAAACTTTTATGTTAAATTTGCTTGAAGTTGTATTTGGAACATGATTTTTGAGTTAAAGAACACACAACCTGTGAGATTTGAGCCTTTATGCATGGTTACACTATTTAACCATAATTATTTTATTCTTGTGTGTTTACTTCTCTATGATTGTGATCTATATTTTGTTCCATCCTATATGTCCAATGTTTATTATATTTATATGTTTGCATATGATTGAGGCCATTAATTGTTTAGCTCACTTATCCAAATTAAGCCTACCCTTTCAATTACCTTTGTTAGCCACTTTGAGCCTTTAAATCCCATTTGTTCTATATTTTACCACATTACTAGCCTTAACCAGAAAAACAATTATATATCCCAAACTGAATCTTTGGTTAGCTTAAGATAGAATTGTGTGTGCTAATTAAGTATGGGAAATTGTAGGAACAAAAGATAATAAGGGAATGTGTCATGATAATACAATGGAAATTTGGATACCTACTCATGTGAAACTATAAGAATTAAAAATCTATGTGCATTGATAAGCTATGTTTATTTTTATGTTTATGTTAAAAAAAAAAACAAAAACAAAAACAAAAATATTCAATAAATAAATAAGGGGACAAAATTACCCCAATGCTAAGTTAAGAATTCAAAGATCAATGCATGTATGATAAAATTAAAATAGAAAGTTGATACACGAGTATGGAATGTGAAAGGGAAATTCTGGGTAGCTAGGTATGAATTCTAAAGTTATATAGAATATATATAGGTTATGTTAAAGCTTGGGTTAATTAAAGATTCAGTTTATAAGCTTACTTAGCCATATATGTATCCTTACCATTACCTTGGCCCCATTACAACCTTGAAAAGACCTCATGATGTTTGTATTGGTATATTAAATGTTGTTGATTGGTTAGGAGAAGAAAAAAAAAATTAGAGAGCACGATTAGAGAAGGATAGAGTGATTGCCCTATACACTAGAGAGATTAGAGCGTACATACATCATCAGTGAGGGTTCAATGCTTAAAATTCTATGTTCCCTGCTTTCATGAGCTACCTTCTTGCATTTTTATCTGTTCTTACTGTATAAGAATTGAATTAGTGGAATCTGATTTGTAATTATTTTGAGGAGCTTATTTACTATTGATCAAGTGGACAAGAATCATATAGTTGCATTTACATATATAGGTTGCATTGCATTGCATGAGTTTTACATGTTCCTACTCATTTATTTTATCTCCTTCAACTAAGCATGAGGACATGCTAATGTTTAAGTGTGGGGAGGTTGATAAAACACTATTTTATGGTTTATAATGTGCTTAATTGTGTGGTTTTATCATGATCTTTACCCACTTATTCATATGATTAGCATGCATTTATATTTCCTTCCTAAAATTATTACATGATTGAAAACTTGCTTCCTAAGAGACTTTTAATTATGTATTTCAATTCTCCTTTATTCCATTCGATGCCGTGATCTGTGTGTTAAATGTTTCAGGCTTTATAAGGCATGAATGAGTTGGAGATTAGAAAGGAAGCTTGCAAAAATAGAAGGAACACAAGAAATTAAGGAGATGACCAGCAAGAAGTGACGCGGCCATATAGCTCACGCGACCGCGTGAAAGAGAGGAAATTGCAGTGACACGGCCGCATGGCTCACGTGACCGCGCGGATTGGAATAGCATAAGGGACGCGGAGGCGTGGACGACGCGCCCACGTGGCAAAGCAAAACGCCGAATGACGCGTCCGCATGAATGACGCGATCGCGTGACGTGCGTGATCTGCATAATCTGCAGAATTTGCTGGGGGCGATTTTGGGCCCTGTTTTGACCCAGTTTTCGGCCCAGAAAAGCAGACTAGAGCCAGAGAACATGCAGAAACCAACAACAACATTCATTCTACAAAATTTTAGTTTTTAGATCTAGTTTTACTCCTCCTCTAGGTTTTCTCTCTACACATCCATAGTTCTTAGGATTTTATTTCTATTGCTCTTTGCATTGGGATATTGAGAAGAGTTATTACCTCATCAAGACTTCGTCATTCTAGTTCGTTTTCTTTACTTGGCTTCACTCTTCCATGTTCTTTAATTTACTCAATTTTACTATTGGATTATTTTAGAATTTATTAATACAAGAATTACTTTTATTTTTAAATGATTCCTTTGAGTTTTATTTATCATGTCTTTCTTTAATTCCCTTTCCTATGTTATGAGTTCTACATTCACAATGAGCGAGAAATTCCCTAACTTGATGGGGAGTTGATTGAAAGGAACCCTTAAGTTGGGATACTTAAAAGAAAAATTGTAATTGGGTTTATTGTTGGAATGCTCTCTAGTCACTGACACTAATCCTTTTCAATTGAGCGGATTGGAACTTGTGAATAGAAACAGCATTCCAACTTGTTTGACTTTCCCTTACCTAGTAAGGGATAACTAAACAGAACAACCTTCAATTATCAATTAATCTTGAGAGTACTTCAACAAGATTAGGGCTTCCAACTAATCTACTCCTAGTCAAGGCTTTTATTTAAATTACTTAATTTCTCCAATTTAAATTCCTGTTTATTCAACTCAAACCCTTTTTTTGAAAACATCTGATTAATATAATAGCACACCTTTCTGCAACTCGTTGGGAGACGACTTGGGATTCATACTCCCAGCATTTTAATTTTAATTTTTGTGACAACCCTTCTAAATTGATAAGCGGATTTCTGGTTGGTTAAGAACTATACTTGCAATGCATATCTTATAACAATTCTTGACTCGCCAATATCCGCCACGTCAGTCACCAAAGCTGTCGTTTAACTCCAGGAACAGTCCAAGCACGAAAAAGCTTCAATGCTCAGCCCAAGCACACACCAAATGGGCCCCGGAAGTGGATTTCTGCATTATCTGCACTTAGTTACTCATTTTCTGAAAACCCTAGTAACTAGTTTAGTATAAAAACTAGTTTTAGTGATTTATTTCACGTCTTTCATCATATGATGTAACTTTTACGCTTTGAGACCTCCATGGGAGGCTGGCCACTCAGCCATGCCTACCTTATTTTCACTTATTTATTTTCAACGGTGGAGTTTTTACACCCCATAGATTAAGGTGTGGAGCTCTGCTGTTCTTCATGAATTAATACAATTACTACTATTTTTCTATTCAATTCACGCCTACTTCTTCTCCAAGATATACTCTCGTACTTAATTCAGTTAAGTCAGAATGAAGGGGTGACCCGTGATAATCACCCAATCTTCGTTACTCGCTTAGCCAAGATCGCGTGCCTGACAACCACAAAGCGGTCTACATGATGTTCAACGTAGTCATTGGACGACAGCCGGAGTATATTCTCTTGGGTTTCTAATCAACGATTCACATCGTCTTTCCTGACAACAGAACATTTGAATCTGAGATTAACCTTCGTGGTATATGCTAGAATAAAGGCAACACTCTTGGGATCCGAAAAGTCTAAACCTTGTCTGTGGTATTCCGAGTAGGATCCGAGATCCAGAAAGTCTAAACCTTGTCTGTGGTATTCTGAGTAGGATTTGGGAAGGGATGACTATAAAGAGCTTCAAACCTGCAAATGTGGGGTGCAAGTGACAGTGCGCAAAAGGACAATGGTCCTATTCTGATGCTAGCGGGAACCGACAGATGATTAGCCCTGCAGTGACAGCGCAGATGGATTTGTTTTCATCCGAGAGGATCATACAGCTTGCCAAGGAAAGAAGTAATGCATGGTTGGAAGAAAGAAGTAGAAAAGCTAAGGTTCAGAAGCGACAAAGCATCTCCATACGCTTATCTGAAATTCCCACCAATGAATTACATAAGTATTTCTATCTTATTTTATGTTTTATTTATATTTTAATTATCAAAAGCTCATAACCAATTTAATCTGCCTGACTGAGATTTACAAGATGACCATAGCTTGCTTCATGCTGACAATCTCCGTGGGATCGACCCTTACTCATGTAAGGTATTACTTGAACGACCCAGTGCACTTGCTGGTTAGTTGCATCGGAGTTGTGAAAAAGTGTTGAGATCACTAGTTCGCCATACCAAGTTTTTGAATCACAATTTCGTGCACTAAGTTTTTGGCGCCGTTGTCGGGGATTGTTAGAGTTTGGACAACTGACGGTTCATCTTGTTGCTCAGATTAGGTAATTTTATTTTATTTTTAAGCTTTTTATTTCTTATTTTTGAAAAATACAAAAAAAAATCAAAAAAATTAATAAAATCATAAAAACCAAAAATATTTTGTGTTTCTTGTTTGAGTCTAGTGTCAATTGCATCTTTTTAATTTTTCTTAAAATTTTCGAAAACTCATGTCTGTGTTCTTCATGATCGTCAAGTTGTTCTTGATGATCTTCTTTGTTTGATCTTTGCATTTTTATGTTTTTTGTCTTTTCTTGTTTCTCATATGCATTTTCAATTTATTAGTGTCTTAACATTAAAAAGTTTTAACTTTGGGGTCTTGCATGTCTTTCTCTTCTTAAAAATTTTCAAAAATAAGTCTTGGTGTTCATCTTAATCTTCAAAGTATTCTTGGTGTTCATCTTGACATTCAAAGTGCTCTTGCATATTTTTCTTGTTTTGATTCATAATTTTTATGTCTTGTGTCTTTTAGTTATTTTTCTCTCTCCTCATAAAAATTTAAAAATTAAAAAAATATATATTTCCCTTATTCTTCTCATAAATTTTGAATATTTGAGTTGACTTAGTCAAAAAATTTTTAAAATTTAATTGTTTTCTATGAGTTAAGTCAAATTTTCAATTTAAAAATCCTATCTTTTCAAAACCTTTTCAAAATTCAAATCTTTTTCATTTTTCTTCCATTTTTTTCGAAAATTTTAAAATTTGATTTTCAAAATCTTTTTCTTATTTTTATTTCATATTTTCAAAATCTTTACTAACAATTAATGTGATTGATTGAAAAATTTTAAGTTGTTACTTGCCTATTAAGTTGTTACTGACAGAAATTTTCGAAAAAGAAGAAGAGATGGCCGAACCTAACAACAAAGGTGGAGATGCAAGGAAGATGCTTAGTGACTTTATTGCACTGATGCATGGAAACTTGTCTCTCAACAAATTTCCCTTCGGCAAGTATACCGAATTGTCGTCAAGTAATAACTCACAAAAGAGTGAGGTCGAATCCCACAGGGATTGATTGGTCAAGCAACTTTAATCAGAGAAATGTTCTAGTTGAGCTAAGCAGAAATTGAGTTGATATTTGCAGAAACGTAAATGGCAGGAAAGTAAATAACAGAAAGTGTAAATGCTGGAAATAAAGAGCAAAATGTAAATGGCGAAAAGTAAATTGTAGAATCTTAAATGGGGATTTGGGGAAATGAACATAAAAGTAAATGGCAGAAAGTAACGAGAATGGGTAAGATCAGAAATGAGGGATTCATTGGGCTCAGGAGATGTTGTATTCTCCGTATCAAGTTCATTCTCATCTCTTCCTCAATCAATGCATTCATTAATCTCCTTGGCAATCTTAAGTGATTGGATTCCAATTCCTTGGCAACCCAATCTCTCAAATCTTGATCAATAGCCAATTCTTTGGTCTAATTGCTCATGAGAAGAGATGAAGTATGGTCACTGATTATACCACATGTATTCCCAAATCAAAGTGTTGGTAAGATTATATGTCACTATATCCATCCAAACCCCAATTCGGTCCAACATGAGAAAGCATTTCTAGCATGATCTCTTCATTCCTCTTCCAAAGTTCCGAAGAGATCCAGGTATGAATAGCATCTTTTCCAAGACAACTACCCAATAGGATGAAGATTGAAAGCTTTCTAGTAAAATCAAGAGAAAAGAAAGAAGAAGAATAATGAAAACTATTATTGATCCATCAAATTACAATAGAGGATTCCTATTCTTCTCTGTTCTCTTCTTTTTCATATGAGCAGGAACAAGGATAAGAACATTCTTATTAAAGCTGATCCTGAACTTGAAAGCACTCTAAAGAGGAAGCTAAGGGAAGCTAAAGCACAACTCTCTGGAGAGAACCTGACAGAAATTTTCGAAAAAGAAGAAGAGATGGCCGAACCTAACAACAAAGGTGGAGATGCAAGGAAGATGCTTGGTGACTTTATTGCACCCTCTTTTGACTTCTGTGGAAGAAGCATCTCAATTTCTGCAATTGGAGCAAACAACTTTGAGCTTAAGCCTCAATTAGTTTCTCTAATGCAGCAGAATTGCAAATATCATGGACTTCCATTGGAAGATCCTCATCATTTTTTAGCTGAATTCTTGCAAATCTGTGACACTGTTAAAACCCATGGGGTTGACCCTGAGGTCTACAGACTTATGCTCTTCCCTTTTGCTATAAGAGACAGAGCTAGACATGGTTGGACTCACAACCTAAAGAAAGCCTGAACTCTTGGGAAAAGCTGGTCAATGCCTTCTTAGCAAAGTTCTTTCCACCTCAAAAATTGAGTAAGCTTAGAGTGGAAGTCCAGACCTTCAGACAGAAGGAAGGCGAATCCCTCTATGTAGCTTGGGAAAGATACAAGCAATTGATCAGAAGGTGTCCTTCTGGCATGCTTTCAGAATGGAGCATCATATGTATATTCTATGATGGTCTGTTTGAACTGTCTAAGATGTCATTGGACAACTCTGCTGGTGGATCTCTTCATCTGAAGAAGATGCCTGAAGAAGCCCAGGAACTCATTGAAATGGTTACAAATAACCAATTCATGTACACTTCTGAAAGGAATCCTGTGAATAATGGGACAACTTAGAAGAAAAGAGTTCTGGAGATTGATAGTCTGAATGCCATATTAGCTCAGAATAAAATATTGACTCAGCAAGTCAATAGGATTTCTCAGAGTCTGACTGGAATGCAAGCTGCATCCGGTAGTACTAAGGAAGCCTCCTCTAAAGGAGAAGCCTATGACCCTGAGAATCCTGGAATGGAAGAAGTGAAATACATGGGAAAATCCTATGGAAACACTTATAATCCTTCATGGAGGAATCATTCTAATCTCTCATGGAAGGATCAACAGAAGCCTAATCAAGGCTTCAATAATAATAATGGTGGGAGAACACGGTTCGGTAATAGCAAACCTTTTCCATCATCTTCTCAGCAACAGACAGAGAATTCTAAGCAGAGCCACTCTGACTTAGCAATTGTAGTCTCTGATCAATATAAGACCACTCTTAGTTTTATGACTGAAGCAAGGTCCTCCGTTAGAAATTTGGAGGCGCAAGTGGGTCAGCTGAGTAAGAGAGTTACTGAACTCCCTCCAAGTACTCTCCCAAGTAATACAGAAGAGAATCCAAAAAGAGAATGCAAGGTCATAAACACATCCAACATGGCCGAACCTGGAGAGGAGGAAGAGGCAGTGATTTCCAGTGAGGAAGACTTCAACGGACGTCCACTGGCCTCAAGGACTTCCCCAATGAGGAACCAGAGGAATCTGAGGTTCATACAGAGACCATAGAGATTCCACTAAACTTACTATTGCCATTCATGAGCTCTGATGAGTATTCTTCCTCTGAAGAGGAAGAAGATATTATTGAAGAGCAAGTTACTCAGTATCTAGGAGCAATCATGAAGCTGAATGCTAAGTTATTTGGTAATGAGACTTGGGAGGATGAACCTCCATTGCTCATCAACAAACTGAATGATCTGGTTCAACTGAAATTTCCTCAGAAGAAGCAGGATCCTGGAAAGTTCTTGATACCTTGTACCATAGGCACCATGACCTTTAAGAAGGCTCTGTGTGACCTGGGGTCAAGTATAAACCTCATGCCCCTCTCTGTAATGGAGAAACTAGGGATTTTTGAGGTGCAAGCTGCAAGAATCTCACTAGAGATGGCAGACAATTTAAGGAAACAGGCTTATGGACTCGTAGAGGATATCTTGGTGAAGGTTGAAGGCCAGTACATCCCTGCTAATTTCATAATCCTAGACACTGGGAAGGATGAGGATGAATCCATCATCCTAGGAAGACCCTTCCTAGCCACAGCAAGAGCTGTGATTGATGTCGACAGAGGAGAGCTAGTCCTTCAATTGAATGAGGACTACCTTGTGTTTAAGGTTCAAGGATCTTCTTCTGTAACCATAGAGAGGAAGCATGAAAAGCTTCTCTCAATACAGAGTCAAACAGAGCCCCCACATTCAACTTCTAAGTTTGGTGTTGGGAGGCCACCGCTAAGCTCTGAATCTCTGTGAGGCTCTCTAAGAGCTCACTGTCAAGCTATTGACATTAAAGAAGCGCTTTTTGGGAGGCAACCCAATGTTATTTAATTATATTTATATATTTGTTTTCCATTGTTATTTTATGTTTTCTTTAGGTTGATGATCATGTGAATTCATAAAAACAACTAAAAAATTTAAGCGGAATAAAAAATAGCATTAAAAACAGAACACCCTGGAGGACAGGCTTATTGGAGTTTAAACGCCAGTAAGGATAGCAGAATGGGCGTTTAACGTCCAGCCTGACAGCATTCTGGACGTTAAACGCCAGAATGGGCAGCACTCTGGGCAGTTAACGCCAAAAAGGGCTGTCTGGCATCTGGTTGGCGTTAAACGCCAAAAATGGGCATCTGGTTGGCGTTTAATGCCAGAAAAGGGTGTCTGGCTGGCGTTGAACGCCAGAAAAGGTAGCAGAGCTGGCGTTAAACACCAGATTTGGCACACAATGGGCGTTTAAACTCCAGAATGGTGCAGGGACTCAATTTCCTTGACACCTCAGGATCTGTGGACCCCACAGGATCCCCACCTACCATACCTCTTCTTCTCTTCTCTTCACACCTTTCCATAATACTCTTCTCCATACACCCTTCACCAATCACCTCAATACCTCTTCCCCTAACACCTTTCACCTATCAAATCTTACCCCCTTCTCCATACTCTCTTCACCACTCACATCCATCCATCAAAAACCCCACCTACCTCACCATTCAAATTCAAACTATTTCCCTCCCAAAACCCAACCCCTCATACACGGCTACCCTCTCTCCCTTACCATATAAATACCCCTCCTTACCACCTTCAACTCCACACATCATACACACTTCCCCCTCCCTTGGCCAAACCCACCACACATCTCCATCTCCTCCATTTCTTCTTCTTCCCCTCCTTTCTTTCTTCTTTTGCTCGAGGACGAGCAACATTTTATATTTAGTGTGGAAAAAGTCCCGCTTTTTGTTTTTCCATAACTACTAATGGCACCTAAAGTTGGAGAAATCTCTAGAAAGAGGAAAGGGAAGGCAAATTCTTCCACCTTCGAGTCTTGGGAGACGGAGAGATTCATCTCAAAGGTCCATCAAGACCACTTCTATGAAGTTGTGGCCAAGAAAAAGGTGATCCCCGAGGTCCCTTTCAAGCTCAAAAAGAGTGAATATCCGGAGATCCGACATGAAATTTGAAGAAGAGGTTGGGAAATTCTCACCAACCCCATTCAACAAGTCGGGATCTTAATGGTTCAAGAGTTCTATGCCAATGCATGGATCACTAAGAACCATGATCAAAGTTTGAAACCGAACCTAAAGAATTGGCTCACAATGGTTCGTGGGAAATACTTGGATTTCAGTCCAGAAAATGTGAGGTTAGCATTTAACTTGCCAATGATGCAAGGAGATCCTCACCTTTTCACTAGAAGGGTCAACTTTGATCAACGGTTGGACCAAGTCCTCTTGGGCATTTGTGTGGAAGGCGCTCAATAGAAGAGAGACTCAAGAGGTAAGCCGGTTCAACTAAGAAGGCTTGACCTCAAGCCCGTGGCTAGGGGATGGCTAGAGTTCATTCAGTGCTCTATCATTCCTACTAGCAATCGGTCTGAAGTTATTATAGACCGGGCTATCATGATGCATAGTATCATGATTGGAGAGGAAGTAGAAGTTCATGAGATTATTTCCCTAGAACTCTACAAGGTGGCGGACAAGTCCTTTACTTTGGCAAGGTTAGCCTTCCCTCATCTCATTTGTCACCTCTGCAATTCAGCTGGAATTGTCATAGAGGAAGACACCCTCATTGATGAGGAAAAGCCCATCACTAAGAAAAAGATGGAGTAAACAAGAGAGCCCACTCATGGACCTTAACAAGAGCATGAGGAAATTCATCATCATGAAATCCCTGAGATGCCTCAAGGGATGTATTTTCCTCCACAAGACTATTGGAGGCAAATCAACACCTCTTTAGGAGAACTGAGTTCCAACATGGAACAACTAAGAATGGAGCACCAAGAGCACTGATGAGCGGATATTTTATACGCTTTTTGGGGATAATTTCATATAGTTTAGAGTATGTTTTAGTTAGTTTTTAGTCTATTTCTAGTAGTTTTTAGGAAAAATTCATATTTCTGGACTTTACTATGAGTTGTGTGTTTTTCTGTAATTTCAGGTATTTTTCTGGCTGAAATTGAAGGAGCTGAGCAAAAATCTGATTCAGGCTGAAAAAGGACTGCTGATGCTGTTGGATTCTGACCTCCCTGCACTCAAAGTGGATTTTCTGGAGCTACAGAACTCTAAATGGCATGCTTCCAATTGAGTTGGAAAGTAGACATCCAGGGCTTTCCAGCAATATATAATAGTCCATACTTTGCACAAGGATAGATGACGTAAACTGGCGTTCAACGCCAGTTCTCTGCCCAATTCTGGCGTCCAGCGCCAGAAAAGGATCAAAAACTTGAGTTGAACGCCCAAACTGGCATAAAAACTGGCGTTCAACTCCACAAATGGCCTCTGCACGAAATCTCAGCCCCAGCACACACCAAGTGGGCCCCGGCACACCAAGTGGGCCCCAGAAGTGGATCTCTGCATCATCCATCATAGTCCACTCATATTTTGTAACCCTAGGCTACTAGTTTAGTATTTAAACAACTTTTAGAGACTTATTTTGTATCTCATGACATTTCAGATCTAAACTTTGTATTCTCCGATGGCATGAGTCTCTAAACCCCATTGTTGGGGGTGAGGAGCTCTGCTGTGTCTCGATGAATTAATGCAAGTATTTCTGTTTTCCATTCAAACACGCTTGTTCCTATCTAAGATGTTCATTCGCGCTTAACTGTGATGAAAGTGATGATCCGTGACATTCATCACCTTCCTCAAACCATGAACGTGTGCCTGACAACCACTTCCGTTCTATATCCGATTGAATGAGTATCTCTTAGATTCTTTAATCAGAATCTCCGTGGTATAAGCTAGAACTGATGGCAGCATTCATGAGAATCCGGAAAGTCTAAACCTTGTCTGTGGTATTCCGAGTAGGATTCAAGGATTGAATGACTGTGATGAGCTTCAAACTCCTGAAGGCTGGGCGTTAGTGACAGATGCAAAAGGATAGTAAATCCTATTCCAACCGGATCGAGAACCAACCGGTGATTAGCCGTGCTGTGACAGAGCGCGTGAGCGTAGTTTTCACTGGAAGGATGGAAGGTAGCCATTGACAACGGTGATCCACCAACACACAGCTTGCCATAGGAGGACGTGCGTGCGTGAATCAGAAGACAGAGGAAAGCAGAGATTCAGAAGACAAAGCATCTCCAAAACTCCAACATATTCTCCATTACTACACAACAAGTAACTTTTAATTTATGCTCTACTGGTTATTCATAATTCAACTGATAAACATAATTGACTTCCTGACTAAGATTTACAAGATAACCATAGATTGCTTCAAACCAACAATCTCTGTGGGATTCGACCCTTACTCACGTAAGGTATTACTTGGACGACCCAGTGCACTTGCTGGTTAGTGGTACGAGTTGTGAAAAGTGTGATTCGCAATTTGTGCTACCAAGTTTTTGGCGCCGTTGCCGGGGATTGTTCGTGTTTGAACAACTGACGGATTATTTTGTTGCTTAGATTAGGAAAAATTTTCTCTTTTTTTTTGGTTTAGAGTCTTTTATTATTTATCCCTTGTTAAAACACTTTAAATTTATAGCTCAGTTAATTAGAACGTGGTGTTTATGTTCATGGTAATTGGCTATCATATTTTTAATAAGGTCCCATAACTCATTTGGCTAGAGCGTTAATCTGTGTTCTTGGTAATTGGGTTGGAATCTTTTATACTCTTTTCAAAACCTTCTTTTTCAAAAATAATTTTTCTATTAAATCCTGTGCCAAACTTTAAGTTTGGTGTTTTCAAAAATAATTTTTCTTAAAATTTTTTTTGAAGGTCCCATAACTCATTTGGCTAGAACATTAATTTGATTGGGTTAGAATCTTTTATACTCTTTTCAAAACCTTTTTTTTCAAAAATATTTTTTCTATTAAATCTTGTGCCAAACTTTAAGTTTGGTGTTTTCTTGTTGATTCCCCTTTGATTTTCGAAAATTTTGGTTTGGTTTTCTAAAAATTTTAAGTTTGGTGTTCTTCCTTCATGTTCTTGTGTTCTTGTGAGTCTTCAAAGTGTTCTTGAGTTTTCTTGTGTCTTGATCTTAAAATTTTTAAGTTTGGTGTTCCTTGGTGTTTTCCCTCCAAAATTTTCAAAAACAAGGAGCATTAGATCTAAAAATTTTAAATCTTGTACTATCTTATTGTTTTTCTCTCTCCTCACTAAATTCAAAAATATCTTTTCAAAATATCTTTTCTAACTTCCTATCTTTTCAAAATTTGTTTCAACTAACTAACCAAATTTTTGTTTGTTTCTTAACTTTTTCAAAACTACCTAACTAACTCTCTCTCTCTCAAAATTTTCGAAAATATCTCCCCTCTTTTTCAAAAATTTCTGTTTTTTTTAACTAATTATTTTTAATTTTTTTTACAAAAAAAAAACAAAATAAAAAAATATATATATATTTTTTTCAAAATTCAAATTCTTTTTAGTTATTTTATTTTATTTAAGCATTTACTTCTTATAAAATAAAATAAATAAAAAGATAAATCAGTCAAAGTTATATCCATATATCCATCATGGACATAAGTGGAGATGGACAGTCCAGGAGGACTTTGGGGTCATATTCTAACCCCTCTACTGCTTCGTATGGGAGTAGCATATGCATACCCTCCATTGGAGTTAGTAGCTTTGAGTTGAATCCTCAGCTCATTATCATGGTGCAGCAAAGTTGCCAGTATTCCGGTCTTCCACAGGAAGAACCTACAGAGTTTCTGGCACAATTTTTACAAATTGCTGACACAGTACATGATAAGGAAATAGATCAGGATGTCTACAGACTATTACTGTTTCCATTTGCTGTAAAAGATCAAGCTAAGAGGTGGTTAAATAACCAACCTAAGGCCAGCATAAGAACATGGAAACAGCTGACAGAAAAATTCCTGAATCAATATTTCCCTCCAAAAAGGATGACACAGCTAAGGCTGGACATCCAAGGCTTTAAACAAGGAGATAATGAATCTCTTTATGATGCCTGGGAGAGATACAGAGAGATGCTACGAAAATGCCCCTCTGAAATGTTTTCAGAGTGGGTTCAGTTAGACATCTTCTACTATGGGCTTGCAGAAGGAGCTCAGATGTCTTTAGATTACTCAGCTGGTGGATCTATCCATATGAGAAAGACAATCGAAGAGGCTCAAGAGCTCATTGATACAGTTGCCAGGAATCAGCATCTGTATCTAATAAGTAGCAACCCTTCCATGAATGAAGAGGTTAAAACAATAACTGCTGAATTCAGTACTGTAAAACAAGCTGCTGAATTCAATCAGCAATTAGATTTTCTAACAAAGCAGCTAGCTGAATTCAAAGACAGGTTACAGGAGACAAGGATAGCTAATATACATATGGAAGAACAATTTAAGCAAACAAAGCAGCAGCTATCAAAGCAAATAGCAGAAGAATGCCAAGCAGTTCAATTAAGAAGTGGGAAAACATTAAACACCCCACCTCAAGGCATCAAAAATTCAAGAAATGAGCAACCCACCATAGATTCCCCTAAGGACAGTAAGAGCCCAGGGAAAAATAATTCTGGCACTAAAACGCCAAAAAATGGGTGGAAGGCTGGCGCTGAACGCCTAGACCATGCCCAAAACTGGCGTTCAGCGCCAGGAACAGACAGTGAGTTGGCGTCTAACGTCACTCCAGCTTCTGACTCTGGTACTCAATTGCCAGTGAGGGATCAGACACACACAAGTGCTGATAACAACCCCTCTAAAAAGGCTTCTTTAACCACTAAGGTTGAGGAATATAAAGCCAAGATACCTTATCCTCAAAAACTCCGGAAAGAGGAGCAGGATAAGCAATTTGCTCGCTTTGCCGATTATCTAAGGACTCTTGAAATAAAGATTCCTTTTGCAGAGGCACTTGAGCAAATACCTTCTTATGCCAAGTTCATGAAAGAGATCTTGAGTCATAAAAAGGAGTGGAGAGAAACAGAAAGAGTTCTCCTCACTGAAGAATGCAGTGCAGTCATTCTGAAAAGCTTTCCTGAAAAGCTTAAAGACCCTGGGAGTTTTCTGATACCATGCATATTAGAAGGTGATTGCACCAAGACAGCTTTATGCGATCTTGGGGCAAGCATCAGCCTGATACCTGCATCCACTATCAGGAAGCTTGGCTTAACTGAAGAAGTTAAACCAACCCGGATATGTCTCCAACTTGCTGATGGTTCCACTAAATACCCATCAGGCGTGATTGAGGACATGATTGTCAGAGTTGGGCCATTCGCCTTTCCCACTGACTTTGTTGTGCTGGAAATGGAGGAGCACAAGAGTGCCACTCTCATTCTAGGAAGACCCTTCCTAGCAACTGGACGATCCCTCATTGACGTCCAACAGGGGGAAATAACCCTGAGAGTCAACGATGACGAGTTCAAGTTGAACGCTGTCAAAGCCATGCAGCATCCAGACACATCAACAGACTGCATGAAAGTTGACCTTATTGACTCTTTGGTAGAAGAGATCAACATGGCTGAGAGTCTCGAATCAGAGTTGGAAGACATCTTTAAAGATGTTCAGCCTGATTTGGAGGATTCAGGGGACATGAAAGAGCCTCTGAACTTTCTTCTGAAAGAGGAAAAACCTCCTAAACCAGAGCTCAAGCCACTGCCACCATCCTTGAAATATGCATTTCTAGGAGAAGGTGACACCTTTCCAGTGATCATAAGCTCTGCTTTAAATTCACAGGAAGAGAAAGCACTTATTCAAGTGCTAAGGACACACAAGACAGCTCTTGGGTGGTCCATAGGTGACCTTAAGGGCATAAGCCCAGCTAGATGCATGCACAAAATCCTACTGGAGGATAATGCCAAACCAGTGGTTCAACCACAGAGGCGGCTAAATCCAGCCATGAAGGAAGTGGTGCAGAAAGAGGTCACCAAATTACTAGAGGCTGGGATTATTTATCCCATTTCTGATAGCCCCTGGGTGAGCCCTGTTCAAGTCGTCCCAAAAAAGGGAGGCGTGACAATGATTCATAATGAAAAAAATGAAC